>NW_017727956.1:0-218 GCF_001865875.1 Lupinus angustifolius
CCTCTTCCTCATCCTCATCCTCATCCTCATCCTCTTCCTCATACTAATCGACTTCCTCATCCTCCTCCTATTCTCATCCTCATCCTATCCTAATCCTCGTCCTCATCCTATACGCATCCTCATTCTCGTCCTCATCCTATCCTCTTCCTAATGCTCGTCCTCATCCTATCCTCATCCTCATCCTCATCCTCATCCTCATCCTCATCCTCCTCCTCATC
>NW_017727956.1:318-730 GCF_001865875.1 Lupinus angustifolius
CTCATCCTCATCCTATCCTCATCCTCATCCTCATCCTATCCTCATCCTCATTCTCGTACTAATCATATCCTCATCCTCATCCTCCTCCTCATTCTCGTCCTCTTCCTCATCGTCATCCTACCCTCATCCTCATTCTCGTCCTCATCCTCTACCTCTTCCTCACCCTTTCCTTATCCTCATCCTCATCCTCTTCCACATTCTCATCCTCATCCTATCTTCATCTTCATCTTCATTCACGTCCTCATCCTATCCTGCTCCTCATCCTCATCCTATCCTTATTCTCATTCTCGTCCTCATCCTTTCCTCTTCCTCATCATCATCCTCCTCTTAATCATATCCTCATTCTCATCCTCCTCCTATCCTCATCCTCATCCTCATCCTCATCCTCATCCTCATCCTCATCCTCATCCTC
>NW_017727956.1:830-2479 GCF_001865875.1 Lupinus angustifolius
CTCATCCTCATCCTATCGTCATTCAGTTCCTCATCCTCATCCTATTCTCATCCTCATCCTATCGTCATTCTCTTCCTCATCCTCATCCTATTCTCATCCTCATCCTATCGCCATTCTCTTCCTCATCCTCATCCTATCGTCATAAAATTAATGCTTTTGTTGAGTGCACATTCGTTCACTTAGGCTGATTCATGCACGGTTTAAAAAGGATGAGTGAGGTTTGAATCTGAATTGAGTTTGGCACAAATTCCTCACTAAACATTAAGGCTTTGAAGGATTTTTGTTTGGTGAATAGCACTCCATAAAAGCCACGGTTCAAAAGGCCAAGCACCTATTCAAATGAGTCTTCAAGTCTTGAACAAGGAATTAAATGCTTTGCACAAGTTTCTTAGGGAAATAATGCCTTGGCCGAATTTTTTAAGGCATGGCACAAAACACACCCCTTCATTAAGTTGATTGCACGAATTGCATAGGAGAAATAATGTATCTTGACTTGGTTTGAAGGTTTGCACGAAAATCTCCCCTCCTTAAAGGCTTCCTTGACTTGGCTTTAATGCTGGCCACCAACTCTCATGTATCCTTGACTGCACTTAGAAAGAATTAAGACACATTAAACTAGTCTTAAAAACAACTTAGAAAGAAATAGGAAATGTTAGGACACATTAAATATGTCCTAGGCCAAGCTTCAAGCTTGGCCGTGCCCTTATTTAAAGGGTAGGGAAATCTTTTCCCCATCTTAGCCTACACTTAAAGCAATGTAATAAAAACGAAAATAACTCCCTTGGGTTGGTTTTGGAGGATGCTCCTTGATGGTCTTTATGATCTTTATGAAAATTGGATTGGGTGGCTTCTCCTTGATGTTCTTTATGAGGAGCATAAGTACATTTAGTCCAAGTTTGGGCCTTATTCTTGGCTTGGGCCCACTTATGCCTAATAGCTCCTTCTTTGGAATCTTGGGCATTTTCTGGATCACATCATCCCCTCCTTCTTGAAGGGATTTCGACCTCGAAATTGATGTCCCAACACCCATCCTCATTTCCACCCGAAATCCATCACTTGGCATATTCTTCTCTTGCCTTTTCTCCTCTTGGCCCAAATGGATTCCATAGGCAATTTTCATGAAGTATTTCAAAGGTGGCAGCCCATGAGGTACTCCCTTAGAGAACATATTGCCCACTTCCTGCAAAAACATTTCAATACACAAAGGGAATTCTCCTTCCTTAGAAGGGTTAGTGGTTAGGAAAAAATCTTTACCAAAAGGTAGGTACAATGGTTGTTTTGAAATCAAAGCCCCGTGCCCATATTTAAAGGGTAGGGAAATCTTTTCCCCATCTTGGCCTACACTTAAAGCAATGTAATAAAAACGACAATAACTCCCTTGGGTTAGTTTTGGAGGATGCTCCTTGATGGTCTTTATGATCTTTAAGAAGATTGGATTGGGTGGCTTCTCCTTGATGTTCTTTATGAGGAGCATAAGTACATTTAGTCCAAGTTTGGGCCTTGTTCTTGGCTTGGGCCCAATTATGCCTAATAGCTCCTTCTTTGGAATCTTGGGCATTTTCCGGATTACATCAGATGAGGATAAGGATATGATGAGGAGGAGGATGAGGATGAGTAAGAGGATGAGGATGAGGAAGTGGATTAGGATG
>NW_017727956.1:2579-3366 GCF_001865875.1 Lupinus angustifolius
ATCCTCCTCCTCATCCTATCCTCATCCTCATTCTCGTCCTCATCCTACCTTCATCCTCTTCCTCTTCCTCATTCCTATCCTCCTCCTCAATCTCATCCTCATCCTATCCTCATCCTTCTCCTCATTCTATCCTCATCCTCATCCTATCCTCATCCTCATCCTCATCCTATCCTCATCCTCATCCTCATCCTATCCTCATCCTCATCCTCATCCTATCCTCATCCTCATCCTCATCCTATCCTCATCCTCATCCTCATCCTATCCTCATCCTCATCCTCATCCTATCCTCATCCTCATCCTCATCCTATCCTCATCCTCATCCTCATCCTATCCTCATCCTCATCCTCATCCTATCCTCATCCTCATCCTCATCCTATCCTCATCCTCATCCTCATCCTATCCTCATCCTCATCCTCATCCTATCCTCATCCTCATCCTCATCCTATCCTCATCCTCATCCTCATCCTATCCTCATCCTCATCCTCATCCTATCCTCATCCTCATTCTCGTCCTCATCCTTTCCTCTTCCTCATCCTTATCCTCCTCCTCTTCCTCATCCTAATCCTCATCCTCATTCACGCCGTCATCCTATCCTCATACTCATCCTCCTCCTCATCCTATCCTCATCCTCTTCATTATCCTCGTCCTATCCTCGTCCTCATCCTCCTCGTCATCCTATCCTCATCCTCATCCTCATTCTACTCCTCATCCTCATTCTCATCCTCATTTTCATCCTCATCCTATCCTCATCCTTGTCCTCATCCACATCCTATCCTCATCCACATTC
>NW_017727956.1:3466-5712 GCF_001865875.1 Lupinus angustifolius
CCTCATCCTTTTCCTCATCCTCATCCTCATCCTCATCCTCGTCCTCATCCTATCCTCATCCTCTTCCTTATCCTCATCCTATCCTCATCCTCTTCCTTATCCTCATCCTATCCTCATCCTCTTCCTTATCCTCATCCTATCCTCATCCTCTTCCTTATCCTCATCCTATCCTCATCCTCTTCCTTATCCTCATCCTATCCTCATCCTCTTCCTTATCCTCATCCTATCCTCATCCTCTTCCTTATCCTCATCCTATCCTCATCCTCTTCCTTATCCTCATCCTATCCTCATCCTCTTCCTTATCCTCATCCTATCCTCATCCTCTTCCTTATCCTCATCCTATCCTCATCCTCTTCCTTATCCTCATCCTATCCTCATCCTCTTCCTTATCCTCATCCTATCCTCATCCTCTTCCTTATCCTCATCCTATCCTCATCCTCTTCCTTATCCTCATCCTATCCTCATCCTCTTCCTTATCCTCATCCTATCCTCATCCTCTTCCTTATCCTCATCCTATCCTCATCCTCTTCCTTATCCTCATCCTATCCTCATCCTCTTCCTTATCCTCATCCTATCCTCATCCTCTTCCTTATCCTCATCCTATCCTCATCCTCTTCCTTATCCTCATCCTATCCTCATCCTCTTCCTTATCCTCATCCTATCCTCATCCTCTTCCTTATCCTCATCCTATCCTCATCCTCTTCCTTATCCTCATCCTATCCTCATCCTCTTCCTTATCCTCATCCTATCCTCATCCTCTTCCTTATCCTCATCCTATCCTCATCCTCTTCCTTATCCTCATCCTATCCTCATCCTCTTCCTTATCCTCATCCTATCCTCATCCTCTTCCTTATCCTCATCCTATCCTCATCCTCTTCCTTATCCTCATCCTATCCTCATCCTCTTCCTTATCCTCATCCTATCCTCATCCTCTTCCTTATCCTCATCCTATCCTCATCCTCTTCCTTATCCTCATCCTATCCTCATCCTCTTCCTTATCCTCATCCTATCCTCATCCTCTTCCTTATCCTCATCCTATCCTCATCCTCTTCCTTATCCTCATCCTATCCTCATCCTCTTCCTTATCCTCATCCTATCCTCATCCTCTTCCTTATCCTCATCCTATCCTCATCCTCTTCCTTATCCTCATCCTATCCTCATCCTCTTCCTTATCCTCATCCTATCCTCATCCTCTTCCTTATCCTCATCCTATCCTCATCCTCTTCCTTATCCTCATCCTATCCTCATCCTCATCCTCATCCTAATCCACTTCCTCATCTTCATCCTATTCTCATCCTCATCCTATCCTCATCTTCATCCTCTTCCTCTTCTCCTCATCCTATCCTTATCATCATCCTCATCCTCATCCTCTTCCTCACCCTCATCCTATCCTCATCCTCTACCTCAATCTACCCCTCATCCTATCCTCGTCGTCATCCTCATCCTATCCTAATTCTCATTCTCGTCCTCATCCTATCTTCCTCCTTATCCTCATCCTCTTCCTCATCCTCATCCTCATCCTATCCTCATCCTCATCCTCATCCTAATCTCGTCCCCCTTCCTCATCCTCATTCTACTCCTCATCCTATCCTCATCCTCATTCTCGTCCTCATCCTATCCTCAACCTCACCCTATTCCACATCCTATCCTCATGCTCATTCTCGTCCTCATCCTTTCCTCATCCTCCTCCTCATCCAATCATCATCCTCATCCTGATCCTCGCCTTATTCCTATCCTCATCCTCATGCTCTTCCTCTACTCCTCATCCTATCCTTATCATCATCCTCATCCTCATCCTATTCCTCATCCTCATCCTATCCTCATCTTCATCCTCTTCCTCATCCTCATCCTCTTCCTCTTCCTCATCCTCATCCTCTTCCTCTTCCTCATCCTCATCCTCTTCCTCTTCCTCATCCTCATCCTCTTCCTCTTCCTCATCCTCATCCTCTTCCTCTTCCTCATCCTCATCCTCTTCCTCTTCCTCATCCTCATCCTCTTCCTCTTCCTCATCCTCATCCTCTTCCTCTTCCTCATCCTCATCCTCTTCCTCTTCCTCATCCTCATCCTCTTCCTCTTCCTCATCCTCATCCTCTTCCTCTTCCTCATCCTCATCCTCTTCCTCATCCTCATTCTACTCCTCATCCTCTCCTCATCCTCATTCTCGTCCTCATCCTATCCTAAACCTCACCCTATTCCAGATCCTATCCTCATCCTCATTCTCGTCCTAATCCTATCCTCATCCTCAT
>NW_017727956.1:5812-6123 GCF_001865875.1 Lupinus angustifolius
TCCTCATCCTCATTCTCGTCCTCATCCTATCCTCATCCTTGTCCTCATCCACATCCTATCCTCATCCTCATTCTCGTCCTCATCCTTTCCTCTTCCTCTTCCTCATCCTCATCTTCCTCCTCATCCTCCTCCTCATCCTAACCTCATTCTCATCCTCATTCTAACATTATCCTCATCCTCATCCTCATTCTCGTCCTTCTCTTATTCTCATCCTCGTCCTCATCCTCTTGCTCATCCTCATCCTCATCCAACCCTCATCCTCATTCTCGCCCTCCTCTTATCCTCATCATCGTCCTCATCCTCTTCCTCAT
>NW_017727956.1:6223-6602 GCF_001865875.1 Lupinus angustifolius
TCCTCATCCTATCCTCATCCTCATTCTCGTCCTCATCCTATCCTCATCCTCATCCTATCCTCCTCCTCATCCTCTTGCTCGTCCTCATCCTATCCTCATCCTCTTCCTCTTCCTCATCCTCATTCTACTCCTCATCCTATCCTCATCCTCATTCTACTCCTCATCCTATCCTCATCCTCATGCTCGTCCTCATCATATCCTCATCCTCGTCCTAATCCTATCCTCATCCTCATCCTCATTCTCGTCCTCATCCTCATCCTATCCTCATCATCTTCCTCATCCTACCCGCATCCACATCCTCATCATCTTCCTCATCCTACCCGCATCCACATCCTCATCCACATCCTCATCCTATCCTAATCCTCATCCTCTTCCTCAT
>NW_017727956.1:6702-7820 GCF_001865875.1 Lupinus angustifolius
TCCACATTCTCATCCTCATCCTATCCTCATCCTCATCCTCTTCCTCATCCTCATCCTATCCTCATCCTCATCCTCTTCCTCATCCTCATCCTATCCTCATCCTCATCCTCTTCCTCATCCTCATCCTATCCTCATCCTCATCCTCTTCCTCATCCTCATCCTATCCTCATCCTCATCCTCTTCCTCATCCTCATCCTATCCTCATCCTCATCCTCTTCCTCATCCTCATCCTATCCTCATCCTCATCCTCTTCCTCATCCTCATCCTATCCTCATCCTCATCCTCTTCCTCATCCTCATCCTATCCTCATCCTCATCCTCTTCCTCATCCTCATCCTATCCTCATCCTCATCCTCTTCCTCATCCTCATCCTATCCTCATCCTCATCCTCTTCCTCATCCTCATCCTATCCTCATCCTCATCCTCTTCCTCATCCTCATCCTATCCTCATCCTCATCCTCTTCCTCATCCTCATCCTATCCTCATCCTCATCCTCTTCCTCATCCTCATCCTATCCTCATCCTCATCCTCTTCCTCATCCTCATCCTATCCTCATCCTCATCCTCTTCCTCATCCTCATCCTATCCTCATCCTCATCCTCTTCCTCATCCTCATCCTATCCTCATCCTCATCCTCTTCCTCATCCTCATCCTATCCTCATCCTCATCCTCCTCTTCATCCTATCCTCATTCTCATCCTCCTCCTATCCTCATCCTCATCCTAACCTCATCCTCTTCCTCATCCTACTCCTCATTCTTGTCCTCATCCTCATCTTCATCCTCCTCCAAATCTTCATCCTATCCTCGTCCTCATCCTCATCCACATTCTACTCCTAATCCTATCCTCATCCTCATTCTCGTCCTCGTCCTATCCTCGTCCTCATCCTATCCTCATTCTCATTTTCGTCCTCATCCATCCTTCCTCCATATCCTCATTCTCATCCTCATCCGAATTCTCGTCCTCGTCCTATCCTCGTCCTCATCCTATCCTCATCCTCATCCTTATCCTCTTGCTAAACCTCATCCTATCCTCATCCTCATTCTCGTCCTCGTCCTATCCTCGTGCTATCCTCATCCACATTCTCGTCCTCATCCTATCCTCATCCTCATCCTCATCCTC
>NW_017727956.1:7920-8610 GCF_001865875.1 Lupinus angustifolius
TCATCCATAGCCTATCCTCATCCTCATGCTCGTCCTCATCCTATCGTCATCCTCATCCTATTGTCAGCCTCATCCTAATCCTGTCCTCATCCTCATTCTCATCCCCATTCTATCCTCATCCTCATCCTCATCCTGATTCTTGTCCTCATCCTATCCTCATCCTTATCCTCTTGCTCATCCTCATCCAATCCACATCCTCATCCTCGTCCTTGTCCTATCCTCATCCTCATCCTCGTCCTCATCCTATCCTATCCTCATCCTCATCCTCATCCTTATCCTCGTTCTCGTCCTCATCCTCATCCTCGTCCTATCCTCATCCTCATCTTCATCCTATCCTCTTCCTCAACCTCATCCTCATCCGATCCACATTCTCATCCTCATGCTCATCCTCATCCTCATCCTCCTCCTCATCCTATCCTTATCCTCATCCTAATCCTCTTCCAAATTCTCATCCTCATCCTATCATCATCCTCATCCTCATCCTCATCCTCATCCTATCCTCGTGCTCATTCTCGTTCTCATCCTATCCTCATCCTCATCCTCATCCAATCCTCATCCTCCTTCTCATCCTATCCTCTTCCTCATCCTCATCCTCATCCTCCTCCTCCTCCTCATCCTCATCCTCCTCCTCCTCCCTTCCTCATCCTCATCCTCGTTCTCGTCCTCATCCTCATGCTCGTCCTCATCCTA
>NW_017727956.1:8710-9636 GCF_001865875.1 Lupinus angustifolius
CCTCATTCTCGTCCTCATCCTATCCTCGTGCTCGTCCTCATCCTATCCTCATCCTCATTCTCGTGCTCATCCTATCCTCATCCTCGTCCTAATCCACATCCTATCCTCATCCTCATGCTCGTCCTCATCCTATTGACATCCTCATCCTCATCCTATCCTCATCCTCTTCCTCATCCACCTCCTCATCCTATCCTCGTCCTTATCCTCATCCTCCTCCTATCCTCATCCTCATCCACATCTCATCCTCATCCTCATCCTATCCACTTCATCATCCTCATCCTCATCCTAATCCTATCCTCATCCACATCCTCATCCTTATCCACATCCTTATCCTATCCTTATCCTCATTCTCGACCACATCCTATCCTCATCCTCATCCTATCCTATCCTCATCCTCATCCTCTTCCTCATCCTCAGCCTCATTCTCATTCTATTCCTATCCTCATCCTCATTCTCGTCCTCATCTTATCCTATCCTCTTCCTCATCCTCGTCCTCATTCACATCCTATCCTCATCCTCTTCCTCATTCTCGTCCTCATCCTATCCTCATCCTCATCGTCTTCCTCATCCTATCCTTATCCTCATCCTCATCCTCATCCTATCCTATCCTCATCCTCATCCTCTTCCACATTCTCATCCTCATCCTATCCTCATCCTCATCCTCATCCTCATTCTCATCCTCATCGTATCCCCCTCCTCATTCTCATCCTCATCCTCGTCCTCATGCTCGTCCTCATCCACATCCTATCCTCATCCTCTTCCTCATTCTAGTCCTCATCCTATCCTAATCCTCATCGTCTTCCTCATCCTGTCCTCATCCTGATCCTCATCCTCTTCCACATTCTCATCCTCCTCCTATCCTCATGCTCATCCTCATCCTCATCCTCATCCTCATCCTCATCCTCATCCTCATCCTCATCCTCATC
>NW_017727956.1:9736-10138 GCF_001865875.1 Lupinus angustifolius
TCCTCATCCTATCCTCGTCCTCATCCTCGTCCTCATTCACCTCCTATACTCATCCTCATCCTCATCCTCATCCTTATCCTCTTCCTCATCCTCTTCCTCACCTTCATCCTCATCCTATCGGCATCCTCATCCTCATCCACATCCTATCCTCATCCTCATCCGCATCCTCATCCTAATCCACTTCCTCATCATCGTCCTCATCTTCTTGGTCAACCTCATCCTATCCTCATCCTCATCCTCATCCTCTTCCACATTCTCATCCTCATCCCATCCTCATCCTCATCCTCGTCCTCTTCCTCATCCTCATCCTCCTCCTATCCTCATCCTCATCCTCCTCCTATCCTTATCGTCGTCCTCATCCTCATCCTCATCCTCATCCTCATCCTCATCCTCCTCCTCATC
>NW_017727956.1:10238-10462 GCF_001865875.1 Lupinus angustifolius
CCTCATTCTCGTCCTCGTCCTATCCTCATCCTCATTCTCATCCTCTTCCTCTTCCTCATCCTATCCTTATCCTCATCCTCATCCTCTTCCACATTCTCATCCTCATCCTATCCTCATCCGCATCCTTTCCTCATCCTCATCCTCATTCTCGTCGTCATCCTCATCCTTTCCTCATTCTCGTTGTCATCCTCTCCTCTTCCTCATCCTCATCCTCATCCTCCTCT
>NW_017727956.1:10562-10792 GCF_001865875.1 Lupinus angustifolius
ATTCTCGTCCTCATCCTATCCTCATCCTCATTCTCGTCCTCATCCTATCCTCATCCCTGTCCTAATCCACATCCTATCCTCAACCTCATTATCGTCCTAATCCTATCCTCATCCTCATCCGAACCTCATCCTTCATCCTAACCTCATCCTCCTCCTCGTCCTCATCTGCTTCCTCATCCTCATCCTCATTCACGTCCTCATCATATCCTCCTCCTCATCCTCCTCCTCAT
>NW_017727956.1:10892-11573 GCF_001865875.1 Lupinus angustifolius
CCTAATCCTCGTCCTCATCCTATCCTCATCCTTATCCTCATCCTCTTCCACATCCTATCCTCATCCTCATTCTCGTGCCAATCCTATCCTCATCCTCATCCTCATCCACATCCTCAACCTCATTCTCGACCTCATCCTATCCTATCCTCATCCTCATCCTCATCGTCATCCTCATTCTCGTCCTCATCCTATCCTCATCCTCATCCTCTACCGCTTCCTCATCCTATCGTTATCCTCATCCTATCCTCATCCTAATCCTATCCTCATCCTCATCCTCTACCGCTTCCTCATCCTATCGTTATCCTCATCCTATCCTCATTCTCATTCTCGTCCTCATGCTTTCCTCTTCCTCATCCTCATCCCCTTCCTCATCCTCCTCCTCCTCATCCTCATAATCCTATCCTCATTCTCATCCTCCTCCTATCCTCATCCTCATCCTCATCCACATCCTCATACTAACCTTGTCCTCGTCCTCTTTGTCATTCTCATCTTCCTCCTCCTCCTATTCTTATCCTCATCCACATTCTCATCCTCATCCTATCCTCATCCTCATCCTCATTCTACTCCTCATCCTATCCTCATCCTCATTCTCGTCCTCATCCTATCCTCATCCTCATTCTCGTCCTCATCCTATCCTCATCCTCATTCTCGTCCTCATCCTATCCTCATCCTCATTCTCGT
>NW_017727956.1:11673-20843 GCF_001865875.1 Lupinus angustifolius
TTGAACAACATCATAATACAAGTGCTCCTACTTCTATGCAAACTCTGACTTCTGATGCTCTTCAAAAGAAGGCTAAAGTTCAAGACTTAGACTATATGTTTGATGTAAGTATTTTAAACTTTTATGAATTAATGGTTTAATTATATTTGTTATTAATATGTTTTATTTCTGAAATATTTAATAGGAACTCGATAGGCACAAGACGCAACTTGCCACAAAAATGGGAAAGTCACAACTTGATCTTTATTTGGATGAGGTATCTTTAAATTTTAAAGATAACAATGGTTTGGATGTGTTACAATGGTGGAAAGAAAATAAAAGTCGATTTCCAGAGCTATCAATTATGGCCCGTGACTTGCTTTGTATTCATATTACAACTGTTGCATCTGAATCTGCATTTAGCATTGGTTCACATGTTCTTAACAAGTATAGAAGTCGACTTTTATCAAAAAAATGTGGAAGCTTTGATTTGTACACGGAATTGGTTGAATGGTTTTGTTTGTGAATGTAATTTATTTTTTTTCAGTACAGTTATCATATATTTGTTAGTTAATTATTTATTTATTCTTATAAGCATATATTAATTTAATCATATACATAATGCAGATGATGATGAAGAAGAAGATTTCAAAGACGTTGATGGTGATAATAATAGAAAAGTGGAGGCATCTTCTTCCAACAAAGTATCTAATATTTAAAAATTAAAATTTATGACTTAGAAGTTTTATTGTGAACTAATAGTCTAAAACTTTAAGACTATGTTGGTTTCTTCTTTAGAATTTACAAGTTTTAAGCTAAGATGTTATGTTGTTATTGTAATATTGTAAACTTATGTTTGTGATTTTTTTTAAAACTTTTATCAAGATTTTTGATTATTTTTTGTCTAAAAGCTTTAATTATGTACATTTTGGATTGGGAAAACGGGCCAGCCCGTCAGCCCTGCAAAATATGGGCCGGGTTGACATTTTGAGCCATTTTAACAATACGGGTCGGGCCAGCCCTTACCCCTAGTGACAACATAGACCAATCGCTAATTATTATTAAATTATTAACATATAAAATATATAAAAAGTAAGGATAGTGTGAGAAGGTACGTAGTAATAACATGTGACATGAATGAGTTTTTTTTTTTAATTTTTTAATAACTTAGAACATTTTAAGATGAGAAAATGTGAGGAGAATGTGACATGTGACATGAAGGGAAAATATGTGAGGAAGATGTGACATGTGGCATGAAAAAAACTTCAATTTGGAATTTGATTTTTCAATTATAATAGAGAAAAATTAAAATTCAAAGAATCTGAAATATTAAAATTCAATTAGAAAATTGTTACAAAACTTTGATGAAGTGTAACAATACAATTATTCTAAGATTAATAGTACACGTTAAATAATATACATAGATTAGTGTTAAGAAATAGTTTAGATGTGAAAAATGATTTCAATCTCATCTGAAATATTTTAGTGAGTTTTAGTTTTTTTATTCTAAAACTCTAACATTAGTTCAAGTAATAATGAATTTAGGGATAACAACATGCACGCGCAGATATGAGTAGTAGTTATCCGTTTTGAATTATGAGATCATTACTTGTACGTGCCTATACTTGTACGGATAATACTACAACAAATTTTGCATTTTATGGGGAGGTTATTGAATTCTCCACAATCAAACAGGACAAGCGTGACAATTAACTAAATATATAGTGGAGGTTTTTACATAGGTTCTCTTCAGTGCAAAGGTTCTCTTCCACGTTGAGGTTACAATCTTTCCATTTTTTCCATTAATGCTGATTTCTCCGTGTTTGTGTTCTTCTATTCGTTTTCTGTTTGTTAGGGATTAGGTTTTTTGTTTGTTTTGAATTTGTCTGTGTTTGTGCTTTTCCATTCGTTTTTGTAGGAAATGTTATAATAGATACGTTACATTCTTGTCATTCGCTTATAGAAGAAAACAGAGATAGAAAGGGAGTGTGGAGTTACATTATGGGTTAAACTAATTAGTTGAAAGTGGGTTGGCTTATAACGTAACAGTGACAAAGCTTACCCTCTTCATCATTTAGCTAATATCATGATGCAAACAGAAAGAGACACAAGTCTATCTGAATTCCACTCTTTGATTTAGCTGGTCAAGAGTTGGACCACGGTTGTCAACTATATTGTTGTGGATCTTGTGGTTCTTTCTTGATGTTATTGAGGTGTACTTCTTGGTATGGGTAGAGGACTAGAGGTCACACAATAATGGTGAGAGGTGGAGGCGGAGTCAATTGTTTTTTAATGATGAGAGGTGGAGGCAGAGACAATTGTTTTCTAGATAGCTTCTACTCACATTTTCAAAAGCCTTACAGGAATTGTCTTTATTTTCTATCTCTGCTATTTGTTCAAAAGTAATGAAAGGGAAGAAGCAAGTGACTTAACTATAGTAATTGGTATGTCACTTGCTTAATGTTTATCAAAAGAAAAAGATGAACCCACATAATTTATTGGTACTCATAGTTCCCAGGATCATCAGGACAAAGGCAAAGATATGTTGACCACATTGGTGTCCTAATTGGGTAACTCATACTAGAGGTGACATATGGAACATCATAAGGTTGTGGAATAACAAAACTTGCAAGTGTTGTTGTTAAGAAATAATCTGGTTAAGCATGAGTCACTTCTACATTTTTACTCTACGACAACACATCCATCTTTAACGATTTTAAAATCGTAGTCTTAAAGTAAAATAGGCAACAATTTTAAACTTGTTGTCTATTAATTGTATTGGATCATAGTTGTTGATACTGTTCTCGTAATAATTCTCATACCATGACCTATTATACTTTAAGACCATGGTTTGAAAACAGATTCCAAAATGTGATAGGAATATGTGCTAGAATTAATACTGTGATGGTCTTTTTACCAAGACTATTGTTTTAATTCTTAAGTAGTAGGAACTTGATAGAAGACACACTACAAACCACATTGATCATGGAATGTCATATGAAGGCTTGAACCATTAAACTTCATGAAATGTGCATACTATTTGTTTGTGACATTTTTAACCATGATGATGAATCATATGCCAAGATAATAAACTACTGCATTATGGTCCTTTTATATTCTTTGTTTGCTTTGGAAATAAACAGAAGGGGTTATCAATATTTTCATGTTCCGGAAACCTTGATATTGTTTTGAAGAGTCAAAAAATGATTAAATATGAATGTTGAATGATACGGTGACGTATAAATCTCATATATTATTTATGCATAAATTTCTTTTCTTCTAAAATTAGGACTCCAGCGAGAGACTTCTATTTAAGTTAGAATAGCTTCACATGAGATAGATTTACCGAAGCAAATCCCAAAACATGTCATGAACTAATCACATTGAAACAAAAATAAAAAAATATTAAATGTTTAATTAACATGATATATTTTGATTGGTACTGGACATGTTTGGGTATAGGAAATCCTTGCCCAGTTGATAGTGGTCAGGAATATCCTACTGCTCTGGACCAATGATTTAGAGGTCATGAACATGCACAAGGATTAATGCCAATATGTCACTGATTATATATATATATAATAATATAATATGGTGTTGACATTTCTTATTGAAATGTGAAATAATATCTTACTTTGTTTTTTCTCGAATGTGCTTTTAATGTGAAATGTGATAGGAAAACCATTATCAATCTTATTGTGTATGAAATTGTGTTTGTGTGATAATGTGAAATTGTGTTTGTGTGTCTTTTTTTGAACTATGTATTGTGAATATACTTTAATTTTTGCCCCAACCTAATGATTTAGTATTCAAAATGTTTAGGTATATATTGTAATGGATAAAACTTGGATTTCTAAGCCACATAATACAATTGACTACTTAATTGGTTTAAGTCAGTTCTTAGATTTTCCTTTTGAGAATAGAGCTGTTGGAGATACAATTCAATGTCCATTTCCCAAATGTGGGTTTATGAAATGGCAAACTAGAGACATAACTTATGACCACTTGCTTAAGAAACCATTTCCCATAAATTATGTTATATGAAATCTTCATGGTGAAAAGCAAGTATTTCACTCTACTACAAGTGAAGATGTAATGGAAGAAACTTGTCATTATGAAAATCCAATGAAGACAATGATGAATGATGCATTTGAGCATTATAGACAACAAGACAATAATGAATGTGTATTAGAATAATATGGCACAGACGAAATACTAAATGAGGGGCCAAGGGAAGATTATAGATTCATTGACGAGTTTCTAAAGGATGGAAATCATAAATTGTATGAAGGGAGCAATTACACAAAAATGAAGTTTATAATCAAATTATATCATATGAAGGTTTTTTGTGGATTAAGTAACAAGACGATGACACTGATATTAGATTTATTGAGAGATGCATTTGAAGAAGTGAAGTTGCCTTCTTCTGTTAATGAGTCAAAGAAAATCATTAGCAAACTTGGTCTTAACTACACCAAGATAGATGCATATCCAAATGACTCTATGTTATATTTGGGAGGTGGTGAAAAAGACTTTGATGTGGTGGGATTCGTTGAAAGAATGAGGTTTTGAATTGGTTTTCAATGCACCTTAATGTGGCCATTTATGATGATTTTTGGGATTGTGAAATGAAAAAACTCACTAGTCCCACATTGTTTGGAGGAGGGTAGTTGAAAGATTTTATAAGCCTTAAGTTGCAACCTTGGGGTGAGCCCCAAGGGGTACAATGGTTTTGTAAGTGAGTGAAGACTCATACAAATAAAACCCCTACATACCACCACCACCACCTCCTCCGTTGTTGTCCGGCTCGGCTGTTGTTCGGGTTTGGCTTGGGCTTGGGCCCAACATTCTTTTTAAATAAACATTTATTTATTTTATTTTGGACGATATGGGCTTGGACTATGTATTGAACAAGTCAACACACACATTTAACATAGAGTAGTTGGTAATAGAGCCGTTGGGTGGTAATGTCTTGCACCATTGGATCTTATAGTTGTTTGATCTTTTGCATCATTGGATGGGGGAGCCGTTGGAGGCCTTAGACTATAAATAGAGGTCTCCTTCCCACATTACAATTTGCACCAAGTTGAAGACGTTTACCTCTCAACTTCTCTTTCTCCCCCCTTATATTCCGCAGACACATTTCCGATAACCTTCTTCCCCTTTCTTTCCACAACACTTGAGAGTTGACACATGCAACCAAAGTGGGAATTTCGAGAACTGACACTAGTAATCAATATTGTGGGAAAAGAATTGGCATGGGCAACCATATTGTGTGAATTCGAGAATTGACACTGATAGCCATACTGTAGGTGTATTCGAGAGTGATTCTTACAGTGCAATAAGATATTGTATAACATAGAACTGAAGTGTTTTATCCCAGGGACAACATGGTTGATAGTCTGCTTGCACAATTTTAACAGTACCATGAAACGTCTTAAAGAGAGCGACCTGATCGTGACTCAGTCAATAACGATTATTTCGTATCATTCAGAATTGTTGCGAGCTACGATAACAACAATTTCAAGACATTTCTAGTGCAATGACATTCATAGATAATATTACTGGACCAAATGGCTATAACTTGAACAAGTCATTTCTATTTGATAGGACAAATTTCAAACGTTGGCAACATAAGATGAAATTTTTACTCACTATGAGAAAGGTTGCCCACATTCTGAAAACCGACATGCTAGTAGTGTCAGATGAGGCTGAAAAAGAGGAAAGGGATAAACCGACTTTTAAAATAGCTCCCTGGAATTAAAGTGATTACTTATGTAAGAACATCATTTTGAATAAGTTGTTTGATGATCTCTATGATTATTATAGCTCATACAACTCTACCAAATTAATTTGGTATGCACTTGAAAAGAAATATGATACTGAAGAAGCTGGGACAAAAATGTATGCTATAAACATCAAGTCGTACATGTTTTATGACTTTAATACAAAAGTGATCATTGAGTCTAACGATGAAGACTTCAATGAAATGAAATTCCCTTTTATATTGAGAAAAGTGGGGGCACAACAACTAGTCACATACATGTGATTAACAATAATGATAATAAAGATGCGTTAGAAATAGAACCAAGAAGAAGTAAGAGATCAATGACTGCTAGATAGTATGAACCTGATTATATGGTCTATACATTGGAAGATGACCAATCAACCCTCCAATAAGCTTTGACTTCTTTGGATGTTGATTTATGGAAAAATGCCATAAATGATGAGATGGATTCTTTAGAGTCTAACAAGACTTGACATTTAGTTGACTTGCCTCCTAGTTGCAAACCCATTGGTTGTAAGTGGATATTGAAAAAGAAACTGAAACCTGATTTGCACAATGGATAAATACAAGGCTCGCCTTGTAACCAAGGGTTTTAGGCAAAGGGAGAATGTAGATTTCTTCGATACCTTTCCACATGTTACTAGAATAACATCCATTAGAGTACTAAAATCGCTCGTTGCGATACATAGTTTATTAGTACATCAAATGGATGTTAAGACTGCTTATTTAAATGGTGATTTGGAAGAAGAAATCTATATGGAACAACCTGAATGTTTTGTAATATATGAGCAAGAAAATAAGGTTTGAAAGTTAGATAAGTCATTGTATGGTCTTAAGCAAGCTCCTAAATAATGGCATGAAATGTTTAACGACTTAATCGTATCAAATGAGTTTAAGGTGAATGAAAGTGACAAATGCATTTATTATAAATCATAAAATGACATTTGCACTATCATATGTCTCTATGTAAACGACCTAATCATATTTGTATCCAACATTCATGTTGTGAATAATGTGAAATCATTATTGTGTAACAACTTTGATATGAAAGACCTTGGAGAGACAAATGTAATCCTTGAGATAAAAATTACTAGGTCAAAAGAAGGAATTTCTTTGGATCAATCTCACTATGTAGAAACGGTCTTAAAGAAATATAAATATTTTGATTATAAACCTACTAGCACACTATATGATCCAAGCATAAAACTTTTTAATAACACTGGTGAAAGTGTAAGTCAAGCTGAATATGCAAGCATTATTGTCAGCCTTTGGTATGTCACTAATTGCACTAGACCCAACATTGTATATGTTGTGAGATTATTATGCAGGTTTACCAGTAGACCTGGTATGGAGCATTGTCATGCTATAGAAAGGTTAATGAGATGCCTTAAGAAAACAATGAACCTTGGATTACATTACCAAATGTTTCCAGCTGTCCTAGAAGGATTCATTGATGCTGATTGGAACACTTTTTCAGATGATTCCAAAGCAACTAGTTGCTATATATTTAGTATAGTTGCTGGGGTTGTTTCTCGTAAGTCTAAGAAACAGACTATTTTGGCTCAATACACTATGGAAGCTGAGATGATAGTACTAACAACAGCTAGTGAAGAAGCAAGTTTGCTGAGAAGCTTGCTTGTAGATATTCCCCTATTAGAAAAATCAATCTAAGTTATGTTGATCCATTGTAATAGCACCGTGGCTATTTCAAAAATTGAGAATCGTTTTTATAACGGTAAGAAACAACAAATACGTTATAAGCATAGTATCATTAGAGAATTACTCTCTAGAGGAGCTGTTAGAGTGGATCATGTACGCACAGAGAATAACATAACAAATCATTTGATGAAAGGACTAGCTAGAGAGAAAGTCCATAATACTTCTAAGAGTATGTTATTATTGCCCTTAGAACGAGGATCACTCATGATGGTGACCCGATCTAACTGACTGGAGATCACAAGAAATAGGTTCAATGAGTAATAACAAGTTGTGAAGTGATATGAGAATGAACATGCTATAAAATTATCAGAAGCATGATTCCTAAAACATATGCAAGGATGAGTTAAACTCTCAATGGGCTCTATACTCCAATTGGAGTGGAGTACCTAGGTTATAGGAGTACTCTTGATAGACTCACCTATGTGAATATGGAAGTGGGGGCCACTTCCTATGAAATTTTGGGGCACTAGAGCGTTCACTATAATAGGATAGACGTGCATGACTTTTAATGCACATGCTTTATAGAATACACCTTTAAAAATGTTGTGTGTGGTTTGATGCGGGAGATAGAGTTCAAGAATACAAGTCACTCTAGTAAAATCTGGATCTTATTCACTATGCAAAGGTACAAGTCGCATGACACATTTGTTTATGCACAATCTTATTGGGACCACATAAATTCCCGAAAATCGTTTTTTAATTTCAAGTGAGAGATTGTTGCGATTTGTTGAAAGGATTAGGTTTTGAAGTGGTTTTTAATGCACCTTAATGTGGCCATTTATGGTGACTTTTGAGTTTGTGAAATGAAAAACTCACTAGTCTTATTGCTTGGAGGAGGAAAGTTGAAAGACTTTATAAATCTTAAGTTGCAACCTTGGGTGTGCCTCAAGGGGTACAATGAGTTTTTTAAGTGGGTGAGGACTCACACAAACAAAACCCATCCACACACACGTGCGCGCACCACCACCACCACCTTCTCCATCGTCCGGCTCTGCTCGTGTTCGTGTTCGGGTCGGGCTTGGGCCCAACATTCTTGTTAAATAAACATTTATTAATTTTATTTTGGGCTATTTGGGCTTGGACCATTTGTTGACCAAATCAACACTCACATTTAACATAGAGCCGTTGGTGATAGAACCGTTGGGTGGTAATGTCTTGCACCGTTGGATCATATAGCCATTTGATATTTTGCATCATCGGATGGGGGAGTTGTTGGAGGCCTCAAACTATAAATAGAGGCATCGTCCCCACATTACAATTTGCACCAAGTTGAAGGTGTTTACCTCTCAACTTCTCTTTGTCCCCCCTTATATTCCACTGACACATTTCCGACAATCTTCTCCCCCTTTCTTTTTGTGGTAGTTGCGAATTTGCACATGCAGCCTACGTGATAATTTCTAGAACTGACATTGGTAATGAGTATTGTGGGAAAAGAATTGGCACAAGAAGTCATACTGTGGGAATTCGAGAATTTGCACTGGTGTATTCGAGAGCGATTCTTAAAGTGTAGTAAGACATTGTATAATAGAGAATTAGGTTGTTTTATCATGGGGATGACGTTGTTGATAGTTGTTGCAAGTGTTATTCGGTGTTTATTTTTTATTTTAGTTGGGAGTATTCTCCTCTCAACAAATCGTCCTAACAGCAGTGTCAATTCGTTGAAAGATTAATACTCTCATTTTCG
>NW_017727956.1:20943-21247 GCF_001865875.1 Lupinus angustifolius
TTATGTTCTTTTTTTATTTGATTAAGTAAGAGAACTCGGTTTTACTCTTTGTTTACCATCTTGGCTTTGTTGAAATAAATTCCAACGCCGGTATAATGGTTTCAAGAATATTCTAGTTACAACTTACTTCTTTAATGATCATGTGATAAGTCATTCATTCTTTGCCCCACATCGGCTTTGTTAGAATAAATTTTAACGCCGGTATAATGGTATCGAAACAATTACCTATTACATAATTATTAAGTACCTTTAAATACCATCTCGATTTTGTGGAATAAATTCCAACATCGGTTTAATGGTATTC
>NW_017727956.1:21347-21620 GCF_001865875.1 Lupinus angustifolius
CTTATATTCACCACTTAAACAATACTACGACCATAAAAGAGATTAGATGACTCTAATATTGAATTAGTGATGAATGTAAGATCTTAAGAAAAACGTGCTTAACTTGGCAAATATACTAAGTAGTACAACTACTCCAAAGTTTATTTGTTAAGTGTTTAAGACAAGTATTTTTGCCTTGAAATCATTTTTTAGGCGATCAATCTAAAAAGAGCATTAAACACTTCTCAAACAAATAATTTTAACCAAAGCACCAACTTGAATGATTAAAATTCA
>NW_017727956.1:21720-22000 GCF_001865875.1 Lupinus angustifolius
ATTGATTTTTGCATCTCATTTGCCTTCTCCTTTTCTCCTCTTGAATTCTAAACTACAAATTACAAAACTTACTTGAAAATGAAAACTCTAAGCTAAGAAAGAATTCCTAAATGAGAGAATTCTGCCTTCAAATGTTTTTTTGAGAGAATTTAGTGGAAAAATGCTCTATTACAATCTGTTTTGCTCGAAAGAAATGGCCTCTATTTATAGGCAAAATTCCAGACCGCTCAGCAGATGACCAAACCCTTCAGCATGGGTTTGGTCCCTTGACCAAGTAGCT
>NW_017727956.1:22100-25131 GCF_001865875.1 Lupinus angustifolius
ACACATATCTAAGACTACTAATGATGACTCTATTTACGACTCTAGCCTAGACATGAAGCTCTTGAGTCCTTGGCATGTTGATTTGTTGAGTTATCTATAAGCTTTCACTAAATCCTTGTTTTCATCAAAACATAGACAATCTAATAGTGCTATATTAACACTTTGAACTTTCACTTATTGTCATATCATATTGTATTTTGTCTTTTGATGAACATTGCTACATAATTCAGGAGAAGAAGACCTTGAGGATGATTGATACAACTAAAGTATCAAATGAACTATATGTGCTTATAACAATCATCCCTTCTCATAGAATTGATTACTCCATTGTTGTTTGTACTAATGTTACTTCTTCAAGTTTATGGCATTATAGACTAGGACATGCTTTCCTAGGATGTATGCATACTTTATATAATAGTTTTCCCTTTGTTACTCTTAATAAGGCTTATATTTATGACATTTGCCACATTTCTAAGCAAAAGAAACTTCCCTTTCCCATAAGCAATACATGTTTTGTGAAATGCTTTGATTTGATACATGTTGACATATGGGGACCTCTTTCTGTCCATTCCATACATGGTCATAGGTATTTTTTAACCATTATTAATGATCATGATAGATATACTTTGATTTATCTTATGAAATCCAAAGGAGAAACTTCCAAAACTCTACAAAACTTTATAAACATGATACACACCTAATTCAACACCAATATCAAAACTATAAGGAGTGATAATGATCCTGAATTTTCCATGAAAACCTTTTATAAAGGTAAGGGTATTCTACATCAAACTAGTTGCACTTATACCCTCAACAAAATGGCATTGTTGAGAGGAAGCATCACAACTTCTAAATGTAGCTAGGGCCCTTTTGATTTAAAGTCATTTACCAAAGATTTATTGGTCATATGCTTTAAGACATGTTGTGCATACTATCAATATTCTCCCTACTCCTGTTTTAAACAAGAACCCCCCGATGAAGTTTTGAATCATAAACAACCAGACTTACACCAATTAAGAGTTTTTGGGTCTCTATGCTATGCAGGAACACTTAATCACTCTAGAGGTAAGTTAGAACCTAGAGCCTTAAAGTCTGTTTTCTTAGGTTATAAGGAAGGTGTAAAGGGATACATAGTTCTTAATCTTACTTCAAGAGCCTTAGAAATCACTAGGAATATGGTCTTTTATGAATCTTTTTTCCCTTATAAAACAGAGCCTCCTCAACCCTTAAAATAACCTTTCTGATTATGTTGCTCCCATATTTGACGATACCTATTATGATGATATCTTACCTATGCCAACTCAAGAAGCATACAATCCTCTATGTCCTTCTGACCATATTCATGAAACCACCACTATGTCCCACCACAATGACAATCCTTCAGTTTCCCCTCCCCAACACATCAGAAGGAGTCCACCATCATATCCCTATCCTTTATCCTCCTACATTTCATATGACAAACTATCATCCAACTATAAGTCAACCATCATGTGTGTTTCCAATAAAACAGAACCTATGACTTATTCTCAAGCCATTAAGTTCCCTCATTGTCAGGCTTCTATTTCTAAAGAATTGGTTGTACTACAAGAGAACCATACTTGGATTCTCACTGAATTACCTAACACCAAGAAACCCATTGGATGCAAATGAGTTTTCAAAACTAAATACCAAGCTGATGGAACTATAGAAAGGTATAGGGCTAGGCTGGTTGCCAAAAGATATACCCAAACTGAAGGAGTAGACTACTTGGATATATTCTCCAATATTTGCTAAGATTTCAACCATTAGATGAGTTCTTGCTTTGGCTTCTATACACAACTGGTTTATCAAATAATTAGATGTCAACAATGTCTTTTTACATGGAGACCTATATGAAACTGTTTATATGGTTCAACCACCAGGTCTCCTATCTTATAATCCTAACCTAGTTTGTAAACTTCAAAAATCTCTATATGGCCTTAAGCAAGCTAATAGGCAATGGTTTGCTAAACTATCATCTTTCCTTATCAAACATTGTTTTCACAAAGCCAGAGTTGACCATTCTCTTATCTTTAAAAGAACCATCACTCACTCTATCATTGTCATCTTGGTATATGTGAATGATATTGTCCTCACTAGAAACAATATTACCGAAATCAATCACCTTAAGTCCATGCTGGACAAAACCTTTAAAATTAAAGACTTAGGAGACCTTAGAATTTTCCTTGGTTTACCAAAACTGGCATTTCCATTAATCAAAGGAAATATGCCTTAGACATTATTTCTAATGCTGGTTTACTAGCTTGCAAACCACCCCCTACTCCTATGATGAGTAACACTCACCTATACCAAGACAACTTTCCTCATGTATCTCATGTTCTTGCCTATAAGAGATTAATAAGTAGGCTTATCTATCTCACCAACATAATGCCAGATGTCACTTTTTCTATCCAACAGTTAGCTCAATTTATGGCCACTCCTACTACCACTCATTAGAATGTTGCACTCAGGGTCCTCATGTATTTAAAAGGTTTCCCTGCCTTAGGTTTGTTCTTCCCTTCTAACTCCATCATTCAAATCAAGGCCTATAGTGATAGTGACTAGGTTGCTTGCCCAGATACAAGAAGACCCATCATTGGATATTGCATCTATCTTAGAAATTCCCTCATTTCCTCGAAATCCAAGAAACAAAAGACAGTCTCAAGAAGTACTTGTGAGGATGAGTATAGGACAATGACCCTTACATCTTGTGAACTTACTTGGCTAACTTATCTTTTGTAGGATTTAGAATTTCCTTATTCCTTATCAACTATTCTCCACTGTGACAACCAGTCTGTCATCCATATTGCCACAAATTCAGTGTTCCATGAAAGAACAAAACACATTGAGCTTGAATGCCACATAGTGAGAAAAAAATGAACCTCTAGATTCATCAAGCTTCTACCTGTCTCATCCAATCTACAACTTGCACATGCCTTAACAAAATCTCTACCAGCTAAAGACTATGCTTCCATTCAATCCGAGCTTGGCCTCATTAACATATGTGCTCTTG
>NW_017727956.1:25231-26289 GCF_001865875.1 Lupinus angustifolius
CCCGTTTTTTAGACGGGCCAAGGAGGGCCGGGCCACTGTTAAAAAACTAAAAAAGCACAAGTTCTCTTTATTGGCAAAAACATCAACAGAGCCCCCTTTATCTTTTGAATTTGAAAACCTTCTTCTCCAAAATCACTTGCTCCACTCTAGCCTCTAGGGTTTTTCTCTCTCTCTCCACAAGCTTTGTTATCAATTCTCACTCACTTGTAAGTCCTCTTTCTCTTTCTCTTTATCTTCTGCTATTAGTTACTGAGTTAGGATTTCTGCTATTCACTTGTGTGGATTGAAGTGAACAACTTTTTTTTGTTTATTATTTTTACATCATCACGGTGTTTCCTTTTGGAAAAAATGCTGTCACATTTAAATTAGTGAGAAACCATTACGGAAAAGAAAGGAGCAAGCATATTGTTAACATTTTTAGACCAAACGTGAATGAATACTTGGTGTTTTCTATTTTACCCAAAGGCTTATATATGTTCTCTAATAAGTTACCTTAATAGCTTTTGCATAATTTTTTCTATACAAATTTGGCTCAGAACTTGTAGTTAATACGATTTATCTAAGATATTAGTCAATTCATCCGAATAGTACCTAACCTTTTAGTGGATAGTGTTTTTTGCATAACACAATTTAGGAGTGGAATGGATAAGAAACCCAATATGATTTTCACCCTTTGCTAAAAGAAAATAAATATTGTGATTATTATAGGAGTTTGATCATGATATTGCTTTTCTTCTTTAGACATGCCTTGACTATATTTGTGGAAATGGAAATGTGAAATCACTCTAAGATACTATGACTTCATGCAAACTACCCGAATTATCACTCTAAATTAAATTATCTTGTATGTTTTGTAGCCTATTAATATTCACATAATGCTAACTTTATTTTGGACAACAATTAATATGGAAGGTCATAATTCAAATCCTATTAATATTGATAATGAGATGGAAGATGTTGAAGATGATATTCAAGAATCTCAATCGGTTGAATTGTGTAAGAGTAACAAACGGTCTAAATCTCTAACTTCTGATGTATGGAAATCTTTCACCAAGATA
>NW_017727956.1:26389-28990 GCF_001865875.1 Lupinus angustifolius
TAAAATTCAAAGAATCTGAAATATTAAAATTCAATTAGAAAATTGTTACAAAACTTTGATGAAGTGTAACAATACAATTATTCTAAGATTAATAGTACACGTTAAATAATATACATAGATTAGTGTTAAGAAATAGTTTAGATGTGAAAAATGATTTCAATCTCATCTGAAATATTTTAGTGAGTTTTAGTTTTTTTATTCTAAAACTCTAACATTAGTTCAAGTAATAATGAATTTAGGGATAACAACATGCACGCGCAGATATGAGTAGTAGTTATCCGTTTTGAATTATGAGATCATTACTTGTACGTGCCTATACTTGTACGGATAATACTACAACAAATTTTGCATTTTATGGGGAGGTTATTGAATTCTCCACAATCAAACAGGACAAGCGTGACAATTAACTAAATATATAGTGGAGGTTTTTACATAGGTTCTCTTCAGTGCAAAGGTTCTCTTCCACGTTGAGGTTACAATCTTTCCATTTTTTCCATTAATGCTGATTTCTCCGTGTTTGTGTTCTTCTATTCGTTTTCTGTTTGTTAGGGATTAGGTTTTTTGTTTGTTTTGAATTTGTCTGTGTTTGTGCTTTTCCATTCGTTTTTGTAGGAAATGTTATAATAGATACGTTACATTCTTGTCATTCGCTTATAGAAGAAAACAGAGATAGAAAGGGAGTGTGGAGTTACATTATGGGTTAAACTAATTAGTTGAAAGTGGGTTGGCTTATAACGTAACAGTGACAAAGCTTACCCTCTTCATCATTTAGCTAATATCATGATGCAAACAGAAAGAGACACAAGTCTATCTGAATTCCACTCTTTGATTTAGCTGGTCAAGAGTTGGACCACGGTTGTCAACTATATTGTTGTGGATCTTGTGGTTCTTTCTTGATGTTATTGAGGTGTACTTCTTGGTATGGGTAGAGGACTAGAGGTCACACAATAATGGTGAGAGGTGGAGGCGGAGTCAATTGTTTTTTAATGATGAGAGGTGGAGGCAGAGACAATTGTTTTCTAGATAGCTTCTACTCACATTTTCAAAAGCCTTACAGGAATTGTCTTTATTTTCTATCTCTGCTATTTGTTCAAAAGTAATGAAAGGGAAGAAGCAAGTGACTTAACTATAGTAATTGGTATGTCACTTGCTTAATGTTTATCAAAAGAAAAAGATGAACCCACATAATTTATTGGTACTCATAGTTCCCAGGATCATCAGGACAAAGGCAAAGATATGTTGACCACATTGGTGTCCTAATTGGGTAACTCATACTAGAGGTGACATATGGAACATCATAAGGTTGTGGAATAACAAAACTTGCAAGTGTTGTTGTTAAGAAATAATCTGGTTAAGCATGAGTCACTTCTACATTTTTACTCTACGACAACACATCCATCTTTAACGATTTTAAAATCGTAGTCTTAAAGTAAAATAGGCAACAATTTTAAACTTGTTGTCTATTAATTGTATTGGATCATAGTTGTTGATACTGTTCTCGTAATAATTCTCATACCATGACCTATTATACTTTAAGACCATGGTTTGAAAACAGATTCCAAAATGTGATAGGAATATGTGCTAGAATTAATACTGTGATGGTCTTTTTACCAAGACTATTGTTTTAATTCTTAAGTAGTAGGAACTTGATAGAAGACACACTACAAACCACATTGATCATGGAATGTCATATGAAGGCTTGAACCATTAAACTTCATGAAATGTGCATACTATTTGTTTGTGACATTTTTAACCATGATGATGAATCATATGCCAAGATAATAAACTACTGCATTATGGTCCTTTTATATTCTTTGTTTGCTTTGGAAATAAACAGAAGGGGTTATCAATATTTTCATGTTCCGGAAACCTTGATATTGTTTTGAAGAGTCAAAAAATGATTAAATATGAATGTTGAATGATACGGTGACGTATAAATCTCATATATTATTTATGCATAAATTTCTTTTCTTCTAAAATTAGGACTCCAGCGAGAGACTTCTATTTAAGTTAGAATAGCTTCACATGAGATAGATTTACCGAAGCAAATCCCAAAACATGTCATGAACTAATCACATTGAAACAAAAATAAAAAAATATTAAATGTTTAATTAACATGATATATTTTGATTGGTACTGGACATGTTTGGGTATAGGAAATCCTTGCCCAGTTGATAGTGGTCAGGAATATCCTACTGCTCTGGACCAATGATTTAGAGGTCATGAACATGCACAAGGATTAATGCCAATATGTCACTGATTATATATATATATAATAATATAATATGGTGTTGACATTTCTTATTGAAATGTGAAATAATATCTTACTTTGTTTTTTCTCGAATGTGCTTTTAATGTGAAATGTGATAGGAAAACCATTATCAATCTTATTGTGTATGAAATTGTGTTTGTGTGATAATGTGAAATTGTGTTTGTGTGTCTTTTTTTGAACTATGTATTGTGAATATACTTTAATTTTTGCCCCAACCTAATGATTTAGTATTCAAAATGTTTAGGTATATATTGTAATGGATAAAACTTGGATTTCTAAGCCACATAATACAATTGACTACTTAATTGGTTTAAGTCAGTTCTTAGATT
>NW_017727956.1:29090-31072 GCF_001865875.1 Lupinus angustifolius
CATGCTAGTAGTGTCAGATGAGGCTGAAAAAGAGGAAAGGGATAAACCGACTTTTAAAATAGCTCCCTGGAATTAAAGTGATTACTTATGTAAGAACATCATTTTGAATAAGTTGTTTGATGATCTCTATGATTATTATAGCTCATACAACTCTACCAAATTAATTTGGTATGCACTTGAAAAGAAATATGATACTGAAGAAGCTGGGACAAAAATGTATGCTATAAACATCAAGTCGTACATGTTTTATGACTTTAATACAAAAGTGATCATTGAGTCTAACGATGAAGACTTCAATGAAATGAAATTCCCTTTTATATTGAGAAAAGTGGGGGCACAACAACTAGTCACATACATGTGATTAACAATAATGATAATAAAGATGCGTTAGAAATAGAACCAAGAAGAAGTAAGAGATCAATGACTGCTAGATAGTATGAACCTGATTATATGGTCTATACATTGGAAGATGACCAATCAACCCTCCAATAAGCTTTGACTTCTTTGGATGTTGATTTATGGAAAAATGCCATAAATGATGAGATGGATTCTTTAGAGTCTAACAAGACTTGACATTTAGTTGACTTGCCTCCTAGTTGCAAACCCATTGGTTGTAAGTGGATATTGAAAAAGAAACTGAAACCTGATTTGCACAATGGATAAATACAAGGCTCGCCTTGTAACCAAGGGTTTTAGGCAAAGGGAGAATGTAGATTTCTTCGATACCTTTCCACATGTTACTAGAATAACATCCATTAGAGTACTAAAATCGCTCGTTGCGATACATAGTTTATTAGTACATCAAATGGATGTTAAGACTGCTTATTTAAATGGTGATTTGGAAGAAGAAATCTATATGGAACAACCTGAATGTTTTGTAATATATGAGCAAGAAAATAAGGTTTGAAAGTTAGATAAGTCATTGTATGGTCTTAAGCAAGCTCCTAAATAATGGCATGAAATGTTTAACGACTTAATCGTATCAAATGAGTTTAAGGTGAATGAAAGTGACAAATGCATTTATTATAAATCATAAAATGACATTTGCACTATCATATGTCTCTATGTAAACGACCTAATCATATTTGTATCCAACATTCATGTTGTGAATAATGTGAAATCATTATTGTGTAACAACTTTGATATGAAAGACCTTGGAGAGACAAATGTAATCCTTGAGATAAAAATTACTAGGTCAAAAGAAGGAATTTCTTTGGATCAATCTCACTATGTAGAAACGGTCTTAAAGAAATATAAATATTTTGATTATAAACCTACTAGCACACTATATGATCCAAGCATAAAACTTTTTAATAACACTGGTGAAAGTGTAAGTCAAGCTGAATATGCAAGCATTATTGTCAGCCTTTGGTATGTCACTAATTGCACTAGACCCAACATTGTATATGTTGTGAGATTATTATGCAGGTTTACCAGTAGACCTGGTATGGAGCATTGTCATGCTATAGAAAGGTTAATGAGATGCCTTAAGAAAACAATGAACCTTGGATTACATTACCAAATGTTTCCAGCTGTCCTAGAAGGATTCATTGATGCTGATTGGAACACTTTTTCAGATGATTCCAAAGCAACTAGTTGCTATATATTTAGTATAGTTGCTGGGGTTGTTTCTCGTAAGTCTAAGAAACAGACTATTTTGGCTCAATACACTATGGAAGCTGAGATGATAGTACTAACAACAGCTAGTGAAGAAGCAAGTTTGCTGAGAAGCTTGCTTGTAGATATTCCCCTATTAGAAAAATCAATCTAAGTTATGTTGATCCATTGTAATAGCACCGTGGCTATTTCAAAAATTGAGAATCGTTTTTATAACGGTAAGAAACAACAAATACGTTATAAGCATAGTATCATTAGAGAATTACTCTCTAGAGGAGCTGTTAGAGTGGATCATGTACGCACAGAGAATAACATAACAAATCATTTGATGAAAGGACTAGCTAGAGAGAAAGTCCATAATACTT
>NW_017727957.1:0-1276 GCF_001865875.1 Lupinus angustifolius
CGTAGAGTTTTTTCCCATTTTCAGAGAAGTTAGAGACAATTCAAAGTATGACATTGCTATAGAAAGCCCATAAAGTTTGGAATACGGGTTATCTGAATCATTATACATATGCATGTTTGTTCAAAATATAAACTAAATGTAACTGGGGATGAAAAAAAAAGAACTGATTCTGAATGCAATAAGATTTTTTTCTTGTTTTGCTAATAAATAATAGAAAAGTTAAGGTAAACATGATATAGAGAATATTAAAGGATATTGGTTCTGAAGTTTTATGTATAATGTCTAAGAAGATTGGTTCTCTTTAGAAGCCATATAAATGCGTAATTATGTATATATACCTTCTTTAAGTAAGAATAGCTAACTGAGTGAGGAATCGGTTGGATTTTGTGATTTACTTCTCAAAGTGTTAACTTCACTATTGATTTTCAATTTTGCAATAAATAGATAGTTCAAGATCATAATTGATCTTAAGTCCATTCTTTTTCACTTATCTCATTATCTCTATTCTTTATAACTCTACAAAACTAATTCCTAACACAAATTCAGTTCCATCGACCCCGACCTCTGATGATACCACAAGATACGTAGGACGGGAACTAAGTGGTTCAAGTTCAACATCATCTTCCTGAATAAAATCCATCTTCTTCAACCCAAAGTTAAACTCAGCAGCACCATTACCTATGATAGCAACAATTATTTTGATATATGAATGTATGAAAAGGTTAATGAATATATAAAGTAGTGAAGGTATATAAGAGAGAGAGAAGGGTGATGTGGTTTTAATGGAGGAAGCAGATTAATCATATGTGAATGCGATAAGGAACTGAAAAGGCATTTTAACCACAACACTTCTTCTTTTTCATCAAATTCCCTAGCTTTATATTTTGCCATGACTCATCTGACCACAAAGGAATCATTTGCCTTGTCCAGTAGTAAGAACACTCTCTCTAAGAATGGAAAAATGGACTTCATAGGTAGCCAAAGTCAGTAATGCATATGGTCCATGTGGATGGTTGATGATTACTCCATGTCTTGGATTCATACATAAATATCACTATGTTCTCATCTTTCAACTCACCTTTTATCAACAATTGACATGCATGGCACACATGTGCTTAATGCTTATAATTTCCATAGGTGCTTGAACCCTCAACAAGAACAACCCATTGTCTTCCAAATCGCTATGTGTCATCACCAACCGACTCGATTGGCAATTGAATCACCAAGTCCCACCGGTTCAGCTTTGATAACAACTACAATCATGATTGATATTTCT
>NW_017727957.1:1376-2763 GCF_001865875.1 Lupinus angustifolius
CTAACCTCGGTTAGTATGCATATTCATTATGGATAATGAAGTAGTGGAGAGGAAATTTACGGGAGACGAACGAGCCCCGAGATGTTGAAAGGGACGATGATGGCGGTGGTTCGTCAGCAAAGTCTTGAGGGTGAGTCTAGGTGAGACGAGTCCCTTGTATTCCTGGATGAGGTATTCTGTTAGATCGGAAAGTTCTCACAGTGCAAACTAGACGATCTCTAACAACCCCTCTTTGCAATCAGGATCAATGAGTGGGATGCCCAGAAAGTGTTTGATACGACACCGTCCTCAAATGGAAAGTTCTTCGGAATCTTATCGATCATATATCCTTGCGAATAATTTTGGTGCGTTCAAATCGACTTGTTATGAGACCTGTACTCTTGGTTATTTCCGAATAGTATATTGGGAGGATATTGGTGAAAGGATGGATGAAACAAGCATAACATTCATACATTGAGATTGTGGACTTTGATCCTCATAATCTGAGATTATAACATCATTCATTATTATGCATTTTTTATGTGATGCATATATTGTGTTATTATGCGTGTCTGTCTGGATGTAATATTCCATGTAATTCAAAACTGTCAATGAGTAATATTCATTAGATGTTTTACTCCCTTTTCTTTCTATTTTTCTTCTATTCGCGTCTCGTTCATATGGGTCGCTTGGTCAGGATTCAGAGTTACTGCTTTTCGATGTCCCAAGAGATGTCTACAAAGGCCCTTGTGCCTTAGAGATAAAGATGGTGTGTGATGGATCTTTCATGTGCTTTCCCTACCATCACGAGGAGCTGGAAGCTTCATTTACCCTCCCACCTCGTAGACCAGCACCTGTTGTGCTGTCGACCCAGTCTGTGACCCCTTAGGGGCCAAATGCTGCAGGACCTTCCAGGAGGCGACAAACTTGGGATGATGCGATGAATTCCCCAGTATGGAGGAGAGCAGGCCGTCGGACGATGCCAAACATCCAGGCGGATGGAAGGTTGGTGACTCCCTCGCAAGGAGACGATGGCAGCGGAGGAAGACGAGCCAGCAGCTGAAGAGGATGACTGCGTGGAGTTGATTAACATTGAGGACTCCATTGAAGTTGTCAACCTCTCCTCCAACTCGGAGATAGAGGAGGATCCAAGGGAGAGTTCCAACATACCCGCAGATGCTGAGGCTAGCCGCTAAGAGTTGTTTGCATTTCTATTTTGCTTTTTGATTAGTGTACCTGTGTAGGGTATTTATTTTGTGAGTTGTTTTATTTGGGCGGCAATTAGGATTCCGCCTTGTACTTCATATCAACATTTTATGATATTATAATGAAGTATGATTCGAAGTTATTTTCCGAAAATGAAACGAATATATGGAAATAAATTTTATATGACTTCATTATTAAAAAA
>NW_017727957.1:2863-5037 GCF_001865875.1 Lupinus angustifolius
AAGCATATTTTAAAAAATAAATATGTTGATTGTGTTATTAAGTAATGAAAATATTATTAATTAAAGAAGCTAAAATATGATTTATTGAATGGAAGGTTTTGCAAGTGTTAAAAACTCCATTATAGATATGGAGATGAGAAATTGTCTTTATGGGGGAAAATCATCACTCTAATTTATTTTGGGAAACCTAATAATCTAATTATCAATTAATGGAAAATAATTTTACTTATTAATGATTTTATAACTCAAATTTATTTTTATATTGGAAAGTGATTCTAATTTTATCTAAGTTTAATATATGTGCATTGATAGTTTAGAAGTTTCTTTTATTTTATTAGCATATTAATCGTCATCTATGTGTTAACTATTATTAACTCTTAAATAAAAATAATACATAACATATTTACAATATTAATACATAGATATTTAATTCTTTTTTTCAATAAAAAACATGTCCAATGTTATCTATATTAATATATAAAGTTAAAACATGATTAAGGACAAATATGTAATTAAATAGATATAATTTTTATATTTCAAATTTGCCCTTTACTATATCAAATGTTTTTTATGTTTGTCTTTTTAACAAAAAGATGCTAATAATTTTGTAACACACATTACAAATAATTATATAAAACAAGTTGCAAATCATTTTGTAACATGCATGTTGCATAAAATATAAAAAGGAATGGAATTTAATTTGATTTGACACATTTCCTTAATCCCAAAATTCTACTATGTAAAAGATGGGTTAAAATTCCATCATGCAAAATGGAAAAAAAAAATTGCAGCGAATTTGAAAACTTTGAAAGAAGGTAATGTATCTTTCTTTATATAGAAACTTTGAGAAATTTATAGGTACAACTTCAGAAATTTATAGAAATTTTGTATATACCCATGATAACAAATAAATAAGAATGTGTGTCGACAAATACAAAGTATTAGTTGACATGCTAGTTTATTATACTAAATCATATTCATTATAGAAAATGAGTATTGTGATCCTATGATAGAATTGGCTTGTATTGTTATAATACAAAACAAGGGTATGCAATGACTCTCTTATTTAAGAGAACAACAGTAAGTGAAATAATCCTTGCATAGAAAAATTATCTTAAAATTGAAGCCAAAGAAAATGATGAACAAATACAAATAATTATACTAATATATATTATAATTATACTAATATATACAAATATATTATATATATTATACTTATACTAATAAAAATAATATTATAATAGTCATAAACTCCATAGGTGGCAATCATGTGTATGTGTCACCATTTTTTTGAGAATAGCTAAACCCCTCATTGAGTTCTTGAAGAAAGATAGTTTTAAATGGAATGTAGAGGCTACTACCACTTTTGAGTCTTGAAGAAGCAGGCTGATAAGCACAAAAGGCATGTAGAGTTATAGGAAGGGTATTGAGTTTATCTTAAGATTCAGCCCTATAAGCTGATTTCCTTGGCAAAACAAGACAAACAACAGAGTTGGCAAAACGGGTTGTCCGACTTGTTTTGCACGTTCCCACAAATGCCCTTAAAATTTAAGAGGGTGTGGACATGCTTGCATTGTCCTGATGGACAAAAGTTCCATGCCTTACCAGTTTTAATCCGGCTGTCAGCATGCATTGTTAAATAATAAAAAGAAATTAAAAATTTCGTATCACAATTTTTTTAGGCATTAAATCACATCATATCATATATGTTTTTTGATTTTTTCTTAATTTTTCTCTCTTAGGTAATGCCCATGGGCCATCGTATTGCCCAATAGAAATGCCTACAGGCATGACAGGCAGGGCTAACGGACAAAATTTCTATGCCCTACCTGCAAAATTTTACGGACTATGTGGCAGGCTTGTAGGCTTTGCCTGTTTTTCCATGTCTATAGGCAAGTGACATACAAGTTAAAGTTGCCTCCATTATTTCATGTATCCTTATTGAGAGTGCAAAGCATCAAGGATTGCATTAGCAACATTTGCCTATGTTTTGATGAAGACAAGGAATTAGTTAAAGCTTGAAGATGGTTCAACAATCAACATGCAGAGGGCTCAAGTGGTGTCTTATTAGACTTATATTATAATTCTTTATTATCTTTTTAGAAGTCTAAGATGCTTGCCATAGATATTGAGTCTAGGTTAGGTAAACCTAGGTGTGAGTCTCACAAGACTTA
>NW_017727957.1:5137-10483 GCF_001865875.1 Lupinus angustifolius
AGATGACTCAACAATCAACATGTCGAGGGCTCAAGTGGTGTCTTATTAGACTTATGTTATAATTCTTTATTATCTTTTTAGAAGTCTAAGATGTTTGCCATAGATATTGAGTCTAGGTTAGGTAAACCTAGGTGTGATTCTCACAAGACTTAATAAAGTAATTAATCCACTAAAATGAGACATCATCTAGAAATATATGATAATTAGGTTCATGCATTTATATACATTGATTTTATGCATTCAATGTATTATATTTTGGAAATCATGTATTGCATGAGCATATAACATATAAGTAGTTTACCATTTAATCATGTATTAAAAATACACTGGTTAATCGATTAACCTCATGGCTTAATCGATTAACGTGTATGTTTTTCTTCTATTTCAACAGCATAACTGAAAAACCGTTTTAAGAGCCAAAATCTGTTTTCTATAAATACTGGCTAATTATAGAAACGACTATGAAGAAAAAGAGAGAAAAACACAAGAGAAAGGATATAGATCATCATTGTTAGAATCTATTAGAAAGTGTTGAATTAGGAGAAAGATTAAATCATGCTAAGGCTTTAGCTTTCACATTCATCTTGCACGTTTCTTTCAAAAGCTTTCTTGGATTAATCTTGTGTTTCTTGAAAAGAGAAAGATAGTTCTTTAAAGATTGCATATTTTCAGAAACCTCATGCATGAACATTCATATTAGACTAGGACGTCTTGTGAGTTCTTGCTTAGGTTTTTAGGCTTTGATTTTCATTGTAATATCCGAGTATTAAGTACTCATTCATAACTCAAAGCTTTGCATTCAAGGATTGGGAAAATCCTAGCTGCGGTTAGGTAAGGTGTTCTTCACACCTTGGCTGGGGTCGAATCGTGTAAAAAAGGGTGATGAAGTTCTTTGGGTTCCAAGAAGGGAGCGTTCAAGTTTTGTATTTGGAAGCGTGTATGTAACTTACATTGTGTTTCATAGTGAAGAAGGAAAATCTCACAAATCAGAGGGGAGGACTGTATGTAGTTTTGCAGTGGATAGAAAAATGAACTAGGATAAAATCCCTGCGCAATCTTTTCTATCCTTTTCTCTTTTATATTTCAAGAAGTTTTAATACATGTTTGGAGCTAATATTTTTCATACTTGTTCATTGCTATATTATTGTTAATCTTGCACAAAAGGATCTATTCTATATTTGTTTGTGTTTTTGTTAATAACTGTGCAAGTTGTTGTTCTGGTCATTCTGGTTCTGTTACTGGTTAATCGATTATGAACAATGCTTAAACGATTAACTGAGCATTTTTCAACAATTGTGTAAAAACCAGAAAAGTGGAACTTGAGCTCCACCACACCTATTCAACCCCCCTTGTAGGTGTATTCTGCCACTGATACCTAACACTTATTGAAGCAGACTCTTAAACCTAACCAGGATCCTCAACCTTTTCCTACATTGTTGAATAAAGAGTTTGAATTGGAAGTGGAACCAAAGGACATTGTTGAATGGAGGGAGACTCGACAAGGACAGAATGAAGTGTTGGCAAAATGGATAAATCTGTCAAATTGCAACAACTCTTGGGAGGTAGCTGTTTTGTTGCAAGAGAAGTTTCCATCATTTCCTCTTGAGGACAATATGGCTCTATTAGGGGGGTTTTTAGGAAAAGAAATAAACCCCATATGAAGAATGTGTATGTTAGGAGAAGTAAGCCCAAAATGTAGGGGGGTTAGAGTTTGTTGTAACAAAATAGTTAATAGTTACTTAGGAGGGAATGATTATAAATAGAAAGTAGTTGATGTAGTTGGGGTATCCTTTCAGAAAGTAAGAATTGGAGGGAAAGCTAACTAATTGAGGAATCAGTTAGATTTTGTGATTTACTTCTCAAAGTGTTAACTTCAGCATGGATTTTCAATCTTGCAATAAAGAAATAGTTCAAGATCATAATTGATCTTAAGTCCATTCTTCTTCACTTATCTCTATTCTTTATAACCCTATAAAATTAGTTCCTAAAACAAAGCCAGTTCTATTAAGCCTAACATCTGATGATATCGCAAGATACAAAGGACGGGAATTAGGTGGTTCAAGTTCAACATTATCTTCCTCAATAAAATCCATCTTCGTCAACCCAAAGTTAAACTCAGCAGCACCATTACCTATGATAGCAACTTATAAATATCTAGCAATTATTTATAATTTTTATCTTCTTTTAATGTATATCTACCACTATATATTATATAAGTATATCATATGTTTGGTACAATAAGTTCAATCCCTATCTTTTCCTAGTAACAATATATAATCTATTGTTATTTGTAATATTTTTATTATAAATATCTAACAATTATTTGTTAGTTATTTAAGATAATGATATTATGAACTTATTTTTAAAGTCCTTCTTATCTAAGTTGATATCCTTTTTATCCTGAATTACATAATACTTATCTTATTATTTATTGATAATATCATATATAATTTCACCATATGGTTTCAGTTTTATTATTTATATAATTGTATTTATTTTCTAATGGTAGTTTATCCTAACAATCCTTAGCTATAGCTATATATTGATGTCTTACCTACCGTCGACGTTGACAAGGTTGAGGCAGAATTGAATGCTAAGGCCGACAAAAGCCCAAGTGATGAGAACGAATTTTCCGTCGAGTTTGTGCCATGGTTCAAGGGGTTTGAAATTTGTGCAGTCATTGGTTCAGTTATTGGATTCAATTGTTCAAGGAAATTATGGTTTTTTTATATAAAGGATAATAAATTGGAAGGAAAATAAACAAAGAAATGATTACATGTTAGTATTAAAGTGATACCAAGGATGAATTAGGAAGGAAATGGATAGAGGGGTCATGTGATGAGGAACAACATCATATTTTAGATTAATTAAATTAAATTTCATATCCTTATTTCTATGTCCGATTAATAAAAAACAAATTGGGTACCTGATGATATTTTATTAATATCATACCAATTATTAAATCAGAATATCTATATAGTAGTATAATGATTTAACTGTCAATTCACTAATTAAATCTCATTTCAATAAACAATCACAATTATATAAGGATCAATTGTCTTAAACTATATCTGAAATTTTGTCCCATACTAATAATAATGATTGAAGATTACTATTGAAACAAGTTCTTCAATTATGATTGAGAAGTTGGCTTCTGTAGTATCTTATTCTACACATATCAATTTGTTTTATATTTGTAGTTACATGATTAAATGTAGTTCAATATAATGTAACTAAGCCATCATTTTCCTTGTTTCTTTGTTTTGTGGATAATTAGGAACATGAATTAGTTGTCTCAAACCACGTTTCAAATTTTGTCTCATACCAATAACAATAATGTCAAAAAAATAATGAATAATTAATTTTTTTAATTAACATAATATGTTTCCATTCGTGGACAACAATTCCTTATTTGGTCTTTAGAGCCAAATACATCAGAATGAAATTAGTTATTCCCAATTTGTTAACAAATTTTTAATGTAGTTCAACAGTGATTGGTCACACAATTGGTTAACCAGTGGTACTAATTAATTATTCCCCCCATCACATAATATGGTGGCAACATCTCAACAATGGTGCCTATCACATTTGGGAAAAAATCTCTCCAATAATGGAAACATAAATTATTGATTTTTCCTTTATATTTAAGAGTAAAAATGTTATCACATTACATTTAAAGGATAAAATTGTCACATATCATAGAATTTTTCCCCGTTTGGTTTTCATGCAATTCCCTTTCCAGTAATAGAAAGTATAGAAAAACAGTGTTTCTTATCATCTCAAGAGTGTTACAGCAGAGATATATATACTATAATGAATACCAGAAAATAAACTAAGATGTCCTAAATACACGGCACTAAGTATAATAGTATACGTAAGACTAGGGAATAAAATAACAAGCTTTAAAACAGTCATGAACAGACAGGTTGATTATTAACCCCGACAAGCTCAAGTACAGGATGAACTTGAAGGTTGGAACACAGTTGTGTTATACGATCCTTCGATAATGGTTTCGTGAAAATGTCAGCAAGTTGATCCGCTGCAGAAACATAACTGATTGGAAGCGAATTTGATTCAACTTGTTCTCTAACAAAATGAAAATCCAAGGCAATGTGCTTTGATCGTGTATGAATAACGATATTTTTGGACATGAAAATTGCACCTACATTGTCACACAGCAGCAAAGGAGGATGAGAAATCGGTGCTTGGAGGTCGGTTATGAGCTGTTTAAGCCATAATAGCTCAGCAGTAGTGTATGCAAGGGATCGATATTCTGATTCAGTGCTTGAACGAGCAACAACCTTTTGCTTTCTTGAAGTCTAACTGATGAGATGAGAACCATGGAATATAGCATATCCGTATTGGGACCTGCTATCATCAGTATACGACATCCAACTAGCATCACATTAGGCTGTGGCTTGCCAATGAAGAGTGGTTGGTGAATGCATGTACTGGCAAACGCGATTGACAAACGCAATATCAGGTCGGGTAATAGTGACATACTGAAGGGAACCCACAACTTGGCGGAATAGTCGTGGGTTATGAAAGGGCTCACCTGTAACAGTTAACTTAGAACTAGGGTCAATGGGAGTAGCAATTGGTGCAGCCTCTATCATGTTGCTTCGTTCAAGAATATCGTGAATATATTTATCTTGAGAGAGAGTGATTCTCGCAAAATTTCTAGTGATTTGCAACCCTAAATCATCAACATAGACAAGAATGTAGATGATGCAAGTGGAGGAGACATGAACAAATAGTGAAGTGTTAGATTGGCAAGCATGAAACCCTTGTTGGACTAGATACCGCTTGAGTGTATTAAACCATGCATGTGGTGCTTGCTTTAAGCCGTAAATGGATTTTTGGAGGTGACACACATAGTGAGGATGGGAGGGATGTTCAAACCCGGAGGGTTGCTTCATATACACTCGCTCTTGTAATGCACCATTTAGAAATGCATTTTTTATATCAAGTTGTTTCATACACCAGCCATTAGAGAGGGCAATGGAGAGGACTAAGTGAATAGTAGATGGCCGAATGACAAGGCTGAATGTATCAAAAAAATCAATACCAGGCTGTTGACTAAAGCCTTGAGCAACTAGGCGAGCTTTGCGATGGTCAATGGAACCATCAGGATGTTGTTTCAGCTTGTAGATCCACTTACATCCAACCACATTCACATTAGATGGACAGGGAACGAGAGCCCACGTATTATTCTTGACTAGAGCATCAAATTTTGTTTGCATGGCTTGTTGCCAGGAAGCATGTAGAACCGCTTGTTTGTAAGTGAGTTTGAGCACGGGTGACCATAGTATGAGTGCTGCAATCTGTAGGCCGATAATGTGAAGT
>NW_017727957.1:10583-12276 GCF_001865875.1 Lupinus angustifolius
ATTGAAAAAAGAGGCGAAGGACCCCATACATCAGAGTAAATTAAATCAAATGGTTCAAATGAAGGAATGTGAGAGGTAGGCAGTGGAAATCGGTGACTTTTCCCAAGTTGGCATGAGTCACATACTTGGGGAAAGTTATTACAGGAAACAGAAAGATGAAATGTAGATAATATGCGTCTCAAAATAGATTCATGTGGATGTGCAAGCCTCTGATGCTAGCCAAGAAGCGAGGTACGAACACCAGCAAGTGCCATCTTTGGGATTGAGTGAGTATTGGAAGGAGGCAACCTGTATAATCCATTGTCAATGTCCCCTTGTAGAATTGTTTGGCCCTGAAAATCCTTTACACAACAATGAGTTGGCCAAAATTCCATAAAAACATGATTGTCTCGTGTTAATTTTGAAACACTTAAGAGGTTTTTGGTAAGCTTTGGAACAAGGAATATCGAAGGTAAGAAAAGTTTTGATAAAGAAGAGGAACCAATGTGAGTAATAGAGAGATGTTTACCATTGCCTACTTGTAGATTATCATTACCAGTATAGTCTTCCGTAGTGGTTAACTTACGAGCATCTGGTGTGACATGATCTGTAGTGCCAGTGTCAAAATACCACGATGGATCTACGACAGTGGAAGAATTAGCAGACTGAGAGCAAATATGCTTGACGTGAGGAATCCCTGGGAAGTGAACGCCTGGATGGAAAATCGGTTTGGTTGGCTTGCTGCCAACAGTCAATGGCCTCATGGCCAGGTTTGCTGCAGATTTGACAGATAGGATGGTGACGATAGTTATCATTGCTGCGAGTTGTGGAAGAACTTGTATTATTGTTGTTAAATGTTTGGCGAATGAATGTTCGTCGGGTAGTGAAGGCAGCAAGTGTAGGAAGAAGTTGTGCTTAATTGATAGGTGGAGAAATGGGAATTGTGTGACGAGAGTGCTCGTGTTCTATGCGAGCTTCCTCTTGGAGTAGTAAGCCAGTGAGATCATCAACATGAAGAATCAAGACCACTTAAGATGTAGCCTACAAGATCCTCATTAGAAATAGGGTGCAAATTTTCAGCCAGAGAATCAACAATAGAGCGCTTACATTCAAGGTATTCCTACATAGGTAGAGCTCCTTTAGGCATAGTTTGGAGTTGAGACTTAAGAGCCATACGACATGCTCTAGTCTGAGCCTGGAATGTCTTCTCGATAGCATGCCACGCCATGTGAGAGGAAGTGGCACGCACAACAAAAGAGAGAGCTCGTTCTGAGAGTGTGGACCTAAGCCAAAGGAGCACAAATTTGTCACGCTTTTTCCATAGTACATAATCAGGATTGGGTTCAGTGGTGAAAATACCAGCAGTGGTTGTAGTAGAATGCATCTCTGATGGGGGCACAAGGTTTAGGACAAAAGCTTCTAGCTCAAAAGTTTCAAGGGCAGAGAGAACACTGGATCACCATAAGGAATAGTTGTCACGATCCAGCTTAATAGTGATAAAAGGTATTTGAAAATTCATATTAGATGTGGAGGAGTTGGAAAGAGCTAGAAGAGAGCGAGTATTGTTAGCATGAAAGGAAGTAGAAAAGAAGAAACAGGTAGGGAGATAGGAAAAAAAAATCAAGTGGCTCTGGATACCATATAGAAAAACATTGTTTCTTATTATCTCAAGAGTGTTATAGCAGAGATATATATACTATAATGAATACCAGAA
>NW_017727957.1:12376-14374 GCF_001865875.1 Lupinus angustifolius
ATATATTTTATCTTTTTTTGCTACATGTTTTTATCCATAATATATTAAAGTCTACTATGTGTATTATAAAATCTTGCCCAATACATGATACTCTCATTTATTGGAGTTTGGGGAGGTTAGATATACGCAACTTTATCCCTACAAGAGAAGTTATTTCCAGATATGGAGGTAATGTGGATATTATGTACATTTTAAAAAAAATACAATCAACATTAAGCTCTGAATATTAGATCCCACATTCAGCGTAATTTATTTTTAAAAAGTAGTTTGTAGAATTTAAAGAGTAAATTTCACTGATACTCGTCGAGTTTTAGTAAAATTATACAAACTACTTTTTTTTTTGCACATATAAATCACTCCTAATTTATATATATGCATTACATTGACTACCTCTATGACATATATAAGTGTATTTTTTAAACAAAAAATGGATGATAAGTGTGATTAAGTTAATCAAAATATGATATTATAATATAGAAAATTCCAAATAGCTTAAGAGCCAATGTCTTTTCATTATTTTTGCTTCGTTATAAAATACTTCAAGTATTCTAAGGGATAGGTGGTTTGTATAATTTCACTAGAACTCGGGATTGTGAATGTAATTTACTTAAATGTAAACTAAATGTTCAACATATAAGTTTTTAAATCAAAGAAGAACTTTTATTTTGAAAAATAGCTGATTTGAAATAAATCATTTGTCCTAATAAATCATTTGTCCTAATTAATTTCTCAATATAATCCTTTCCGACATTCTGATTATCACTATACTGATACAATTTGAGTCTGCTTGATGATTCGATATGAAGGCTTAAGGAACTGATATCGAGGAAAACTTCATAATCTTCTGGAGTTGGGGATGCATCCACGTTTGGGAATTCAAAGACATGCAGAGTAGTATTCCATTACTGAATCGTATCATTTATGGCCTTTAATTTAAGGTCTCTATATCAACTGTGATGAAGAGGAGGTCGACCAATCTTCCATATTTTATAGCTAACTAATCCTGAACCTCTTGAGGGATCTTGGTGACTAGATTTGTTAGACAACTCACATCAACAACCTATAATTCCAGCCTTACCCCTTTCTTTACTGACAGAGTGCTGATAGAACCCACGATTTGAGAATCAGTCTCCACGTCTTACTATACCAGGTATTTTTCTTCGACAAAAGAATCTGAAAAATATTAATTATAAAAGTGTTAAATAACCAAATAATGAATGGATGCATGAATGAATGATATATATGATGAATGTCCCCTAGGGTAGTGGGCCTTATTTGGAGGTAGTATAACCTTAAATGCAATACTTGTCATGATATATTGATATTTATTATATTGTTAATGTATATTCAGACTAAGCTTAATATGTTGATATAAATTCATCCTTAGGCATTGAGCCCATTGATGGGTTTAGTATGATTGATTATAGTCTGGAGTTAAATGATATAACCCTGGATTTCCCAATATGATATGGATTATGTCGCTAGGGCATTAAGCTCATCGCCGAGTATGTATGACATGAAAATTATCCCTAGACGTTGAGCTCATTAGCAGGTATATTATGGGTATTAGCCATTCTCACGACATAATGACATCAATTGCAAATGTGTCTTTATGTCACTTTGGCCTGGATGCCAAACTCATCTACTTTCAGGATGGTAAGTCCCACTTTATGATTTGAAATAATAAAAGAGAGAAATGGTTTGTTTCCCGTGTTCTACATAAGGTATATCCTACATGATGTTTTTGAAATGTCTATAGCTTACAACTCTACAGAAATGTACTAGATTTTGTTTGAAGTGGACTCGATAAAAGCTTTAGACTTCCTGATCACCAGATCGCATATAGTTCCGAAAGAAAGGTAAGAAAGTACCATGTGCTTGAAATGAGAAGGATCGAGCCATCAAAGCCGCTAACTCTTGATACCAGAAACGATCTGAGTGGTCCATTCCGTCAATACCATATATGACTCGAAGCTATATACTGACAAAGCATGTGTC
>NW_017727957.1:14474-16087 GCF_001865875.1 Lupinus angustifolius
CTATCCTCATCCTCATCCTCTTCCTCATCCAAATCCTCATCCTATCCTCATCCTCATCATCATCCTCATCCTCATCCTCATCCTCATACTCATCCTCAACCACATCCTATCCTCATCCTGATGCTCGTCCTCATCTTGTCCTTATCCTCATCCTCATCCTTATCCTCACCCTATCCTCATCTTCATCCTCATCCTCATCCTCATTCTCGTCCTCATCCTATCCTCATACCTCAACCTATCCTCATCCTCATTCTCGTCCTCATCTTATCCTCATCCTAACCCTCATCCTATCCTTATCCTCATCTGATCCTCATCCTCATCTTCATCCTATCCTCATCCCCATCCTCTTCCTCATTCTTACCCTCATCCTCGTCCTCATCCTGATCCTCGTCCTCATTGTCGCTACCCCTTTTTATGGATGCGATGAGAAACATGCAATTAAATGCAATGGAGTCGCCATCGATGTTTTTTAGAGGGAAAACATGAAAAACTGATTTTTGAAAATATAGTTGGTTCACTCAAAATAGAAATTTAGTTCGGAAGTCGGTTACGGATGAGGAAGGTGTTAGGCACCTCATACCGCCCGTCGTAAAAAACGGTACCTAAATCAGTTATGTGAATATTTATTCAAAACATTTAATCTTACCATCACATCATTAAACAAAATAAAGAGAGAGAAAATAATTCTTTTTTTATTTTTGTGTGCCTGACAGAGAAAAGAAATAACTGCTCCTACGTATCTCTAGCTGCAATAGAGAAATCAAGGCTACGTAGTTTTTTCTAAAATATGTTTGATTTGATTAAATTATATTTTTTTTAAAATGTCAATTCAAGATAATGCGACAGGGAACTAGTCCCACAATGCACTATTTCTTATTGATTTAATTTAGAAAATGTCAATTCAACATAATGCGACAGGGAACTAGTCCCACAATGCACTATTTCTTATTGATTTAATTTAGAAAATGTCAATTCAAGATAATGCGACAGGGAATCAAACTCTCTAGGCCTCAAACTCTCTAGGCCTCACCTTCTTGTCAAAAGCTCTTGCCACCCTTCCCTGGTACAATTGGCCATGGCAGATGGCTGCTAACCTTTTCTCTTCGATCATATTCAACTGCTCATACCTTGCTTTGACCCATTCAGACTCTTCTAGCTCTGCTTCCATCAAGACTCTCAGTGAAGGAATTTCTACTTCGATGGGTGAGACAGCTTCCATCCCATATACCAGTGAGAACGAGGTTGCCCCAGTACTTGACCGAACGTTGGTGCGATATGCGTGCAAAGCATAGGGTAACTTTTCATGCCAATCTTTGTAGTTTTCTACCATTTTTGCAACTATCTTTTTGACATTCTTATTGGCCGCTTCAACTGCGCCGTTCATTTTTGGTCTGTACGGAGTCGAATTATGATGTTTGATCTTGAATTTCTCGCACAATCCTTTCACTTCACCACCGTTGAGATTGGTACCATTATCTGTGATTATCCTTTCAGGGATCCCATATCTGCAAATGATCTCTTGTCGGAGGAACCTGACGAATACCTTGCGAGTGATACTACTAAATGATACAGCTTCTACCCACTTGGTGAAGTAGTCAATTGCCACTAGAATG
>NW_017727957.1:16187-17553 GCF_001865875.1 Lupinus angustifolius
CAGATGGATCATATTTTGGAACTCTACAAACTAAGTGTTTCTCTAAGTTTAATGGTAATAAGCGGTACAAGAGAATATACAATATCTATTCCAGTAGAGATATCAAAGCTACTATGTCTGAAGCTACTATCCCAAGCCAATCACATGTTGACATGTGAATAAAAAAATATTTAAAAAAATAAAAAGTCAGAAATTTGACACTCTGATTGACTTTGGACATAAAGTAAGACACCATTCAACATGGGTGATCTCTATCCAACTGTTACTTTCATATTGAATATATACTAAATTAATTGAAATAAAAGTGGTCAGTAACTTAACTGTTTTTTAAATGTGGTTAGGAATCCCACAATCTAAGAGATATAAATTTGGTTTCCAAACATTTAGAAAATGGTCTTTTTAATATTATATTAGTTGTTGTTTTGAAATCTTCGTATTTTTTTTATTCTATTTAAGTCGGACAAAATTAGATGTTTACAACTTAAACATGAGAAAAAGATCTACTAATTTGGAAACCAAGATCCAATCCCAAAAACCCAAAAAGAAAGAAAAGTTGGAACTAGTGGAGTGAAAACCCATTAGGTAAGAAACCTTTATTGTTGTTATAAAACATTTTAGGTGATGTGGAGGTACTCCTCATCAATGTTTTCAAAAGAACAACATAAGTGAGATTGAAGTCAACAAGGATTAGTGGCTGAATTTATTTTAAATGATGAAACTGATCTTCAAAATTCCAAAAAGGGAAGCTACTTTATCCTTAAAGGTTAAGTATTCACCATGCACATTTTTATGCACACATTTTATTTTCTGATACTTGAACCTATATCTCCATAAACATGCTTTAGTTGATGATTTTAGAGTTGTGAAATTAATTTTTAAAACTAGGAGCATGCTTGTTCAATTTGTGCCAAAAAATTAATTTTTCCAAACTTGAGAACTCCTAAAAAGTGCGTTATTTGGTTTACTAATTGTTGTTTGGTTTATCATTTAAAAAAATAAATTCATGAAATTCTGAATGGATTTATTTGTGGTTATTTTAATTGATATCTTGTTGTTTGGAATACCATAAAATTCTGTTTGGATTTCCATTTATGAAATTGTTCATGAACATAATGTTTTCGACATTGAAAAATTCATGTAAATTGTTAGACTAAACTCAACGAAAAATAAATTGCTAGTTCTAATGATTTACAGGAAGACAAGTCTAAAAACAAACAAACAAAAAAGGGGTTGGCTCTAAAGGCACCACTATCTTGGAGAGGGTAGTAAAATCAAGGAGAATGGTTAGTTTTTAATTTTAATTCTTTTAAAATGTTACACAAACTTCCATAAAATATTTTCAAAATGACTTGAGGACAAGTCAATA
>NW_017727957.1:17653-18825 GCF_001865875.1 Lupinus angustifolius
TAACTAGATCAATAACCTTGTAAATTAACAACATGAGTTGAATATCTGAAATTTTATGTGAATAATTCATAATGTTATAACTTGGATAAAATACAAACTTTTTGAAAAATCATTTAGCATGAACTTGTGAATTGTTTTTAAAATTAAAGAGTTGTACATGAACCAACCATGTGAGAGAGTGTAAGCCAAACACAATTATTATGTGAGCTTAGTGAGAAACGTTTTGGTTTGTACAATTGATTTTGTTTGAATCTTTCTTTACTTGGTTGCACACAATTTGATAGAAAATGATCAAGGCATGTTCTTTCAAATAGAATGAGCCACTTAACAAAAAATGACCAACCAAAAATAGGAACATTATTTGTTAACCCCTTTGAGCCTTAAAAAGAAAAATTATTTTCCAAACATAATCCTTGAGCCCAAAATATGGAAAAAAAAATGAAATCTCCTATACATATCTAAGTAAAAAGAGAGCATTTTTTCAAAAGAAGGTTGATGGAAAAAATTAAGTTGGGGGAATGATTGGCCATGTAACAAAGTGTTCAAAATAAAAAAAATCTCAATCTCTTTATAAATAAAAAAAGAGAGAGTAAATAACCGCCCCAAAAACAAAAAGGAGTAAAAAGAGATTGAGAAAATTCAAGAAAAGTTACACAAAAAGGTCAAGAAAAAAAATGAGGAAAGGAAGAAAAAGAAGAAAGGTGAAAAAGTTGAAAAAGAGTATGTATTTTAAAAGACAAATCCAAATTTTGCTCTCTTTTAACTTTGGAAGTATTTTTGAATATCTTGAAATACCAATTTTCTTTGTTAGCCAAGCCTCATTACAAATAAGGAAGACCTTAGTGACCCTTGAAAAATTTGTGCAATGAAAGTAAATGTTGAGAAGAAAAATAAAATAAAATTCTTGCAAACCAAATAAGTTGAGTTTTGATTGAAACACTTACCCATTTGGTTCTCTTCCTTAACCGTGTATAAAAATGCATCTCTTTGATTGATAACATTTTTTATAAGTGAAATGCTAAATGAATTTTTGAAAAGATGTGTTCATTCTATGTTTGAAACATTATGAGTCAAAATCACATAATCATAAACACATCTCACGCAAACTTTGAATTGATGCATAGTTTTGATATTGTACAAATTTAATTTTTCCAAATCCAAGAAGTTGCTAT
>NW_017727957.1:18925-19644 GCF_001865875.1 Lupinus angustifolius
AATTTTTCCAAATCCAAGAAGTTGTTATTTTACCTTTGTTTGGGGACAAACAGTCTTAATATGGGGGGAGTTGATAAGTGCCAAAAATACCTAATTTTCATATACTTTTTATGGCACTTATCCTAAAAAAATGTGAAAACCAACTTAATTCATCACTTTTTAGATAAACCTCTTGTCCAAGTTTCCTTTGAATTTTGTAGGAAATTGATTAAATTAGAAGAAAGCCAAGAATGCATGCCAAATCAAAAGCCAAAAGCCCAAAGGAAAAAGCTCAAAACAAACAAGCTAAGTACGACATGTTATGTGCTTAATCTTGTCACAGAAAAGATGACTTAGGCTTGAAGAAATCATGCCAAAAAGTGTCAATAACCAACTAAACTCAACTCTGAAATCATGGAACAAAACTTGCATCGGCATGAAGAAAGGTTGATTTCTTCACCATAAAGAAAGGTTGGTTTCTTCACCATGAAGAAACCAACCAGACAAGACCTAACCCATCCATGAAGAAAGGTTGGTTCCTTCACCATGAAGGAACCAAGCAGTTGGGCGTGGGTCACGCTCAAGCTAGGAGATCAGACAGGTCAAAAACCTTGCCATGAAGAAAGCTTGGCCAATTCATCAAGCAACTTGCCTATTCTTTACATGAAGGGCAAGCACACGACCTCATGCATGAAATATGTTCTAAACAAACATGTATCAGGTGTCACCATGCATGTAAC
>NW_017727957.1:19744-26454 GCF_001865875.1 Lupinus angustifolius
AATAAATAAAGGTCACTTAAATTTATTATTCTTTTGTTCTTTATTTATTTATTTTTTTCTAACAACTAACTATTCATCACTTTTGTACATTAGAATACCATTAAACTGGTGTTGGAGATTGCTTCGATACCATGGTATCGACGTTAGAATTTATTCTAACAAAACCGAGATGGGGCAAAGAAGGAATAACTTATTTACATGATTATTAACAGTAAGTTATAACTAGAATATTCTTGAAACCATTATACCGGCGTTGGATTTATTTCAACAAAGCCGAGATGACGAACAAAGAATAAAACCGAGTTCACTTACTTAATAAATAAAAAGGAAAACACACCAAGGAAGAGGAATTCTGCATTCAACAAATTGGCACTACTACCGGAACGATTTGTTGAGAGGGGAAGGCCTCCTCGTCAAATAACCTTTCAAAATGCATTAAGGCTCTACTTGGAGTTAACTCTCCATGCATTCATGTAGAAGATTAGTCGTCGAGCTAAAGGAAAAGTATGAGTGATGCATCCATCATGACATCATCATGCATTAATATAATTATGATAAATAGGTCCTCCGTATGTGATAGAGATAGTGCCTCTCCCTCATAGAGAGGTTGAGGATGACCGGTATCGAGCGGTGTTCGTGGGAGACATAGATATACATAACACACATTCAAACCGATTTAGAGTACCACTCCCCCACCATTCTATCGGGCTAGCAATATATGTTATGCACATTCCAGACGACTATGAGTTATGAATGATACCTCCTCCTACTTCTGTCAGGTATGACCCTCCACCTGTCATTGCTCTTGGTTTTTCTTTTATAATTTCAGCCTTAGGGATGAGCTATTATGAGACGTCTCGATATCTTCGGTGAGACGTCCCACTTCGAGACCATCAGTGGTCCAGGGGAGTCGTTCTCAGATGACTTAGGGGGTTTCAACATGTCATTGTTGTCTTTGTCTCTCTCTTTCAAAGAGTCACTCGGGTTCATCCATCCCCACTCTGAGGAGTATTACGGAGTGCGCTCCAAGATCTCCTTCTGACGGGGGTGCATGGAAGGAGCCGTAGTGATAAGGCTGATACTCACGGTATAGGAAAGAGGACATGATTATCTCCTTCACTAGAGTACTTCCTATCACGTGTCGAGTCTACCATCGACAATGTCATAATATACATTTCCAGTGATGGGGACAAGCCAAAAGAGTGCTTAGAGGGCAATAGTGTGAGGAGGTGAGACTGATACGGTATTAGTCTTTGTATGCATAACATTACCGTATAATTGGCACTTATGGGTAGTGCAGTGTATACCCAATTATAGGGATGTTTTGTTTCTTATATTTATATAACTACTATATCAGGACTGACGTGTATGTACTTGTAATGAACCTATATTTATCGTGACTGATAACATACTTTTGGGACTATGTATCTATAGGTGGTGTTGGGAGACTAATCTATTACCACCAGTTATGTGGTTGTGATGTTATAAATATATCTATACATGATATCCTACGTTATATTGAAAACATTGTTTACAATTTTTAATACCCAACCTGTAACTAACCAAGATCATGGTCGACGTTCTTGTATATAATTTCATTTCTATGCTAGAAAAGGTGTGACAATGAAATCCAAGATTACAACTATCGTAACTCTATTAAATCGATTAACCCATTTCTTAATTGATTAATGGGTTCCCATGTTGATTTAATCAATTGATAGAAATTGTAACAAATTAACTGTGTTGAAAAACATTTCTTTGATGCATGATGAACCTTCTGCATGATGTGTATATGTATGATGCATGATTTTGAAAGATGTAAGTTATAAACAATGTTTAGTCACTGCCACATTTTTGGCCTATGGCAACACCTCCACCTTCAACGGTTTTAAAATTCTGGTCTAAAAGTATAATGGGACACAGTTTTAAAACTGTTGCCTATTAATTGTATTGGACCCTGATTTTTTATATTGTTGTCGTAATTATTCTCAAAATTGTTGCCTAATGTACTTTAAGACCATGGTTTTAGAACCGTTGCCTATTGATGCAACTGTTCTGAAAATTGTTGCCTATTTTACTTTAAGACCACAATTAGATAATTGTGACCTATTATCATTCTCTTTGACAATGATTTTCTATCTGTAGTTATATAATTTATTAAAAAAAACCATGGTCTTCTGATTTTATTAATTTTTTGAAAGTTAAACCCCGCGTTAATTTAAGTAGTTCCACTTCACAAACATTTTTTCTTCACAAATCCTTCAGCTTCTCTTCAACCGTGAAACCATTCCACAACGCTTCATCACCATTATTCATTACTTCCTTCCTTTTGAGGACCACACTATCCACAAGCTTCTCCTTCCGAGTTATATAATTTATAAAAAACCATGGTCTTATGATTTTATTAATTTTTTGAAATTTAAACCCCACGTTAATTTAAGTAGTTCCACTTCACAAACCTTTTTTCTTCACAAATCCTTCAGCTTCTCCTCAACGATGAAACCATTCCACAACTCTTCATCACCATTATTCATTACTTCCTTCCTTCTGAGGACCACACTATCCACAAGCTTCTCCTTCCGAGTTTATTTCCAGGTTTTTCTTCGCCATGACACTAACTCTTCATCACTATTTTGTAACTTGTTCTTGTTTTTTATTTCCATTCAACGGGTTACTTGTTCGTTCCTTCGTTTTTCTTCACTTGTTCTTTCATTTTTATTCACTTGTTCATTCGTTTTTCTTCTCATTTCCATAATTCGAGATTGCATAACAAACATTCGAGATTGCGTGGATATGTCATGAAATCCCTAATTCTGTAAGGAAATTAAAGACGAAGCTAATATGTATGTATTCTTATTCTTTTAATTTCGAACACATGGCTTGTCATGAATTCCATATTTATGTTAGTAAAATGAGTAAGGAATATGTCCATATGGTTTGTCATGAAATCCCTAATTTGTCATAATTCACGGATCTCGTGCTTTTTTGTTTTTCTCTTTTGCACCTTCTGAGGTACAAAGCTAATTGAGGACACAACTTGAAATGTAGATTACGGATATTATATAGACAATTTGACAATCTTGTGTGCTTTCTAAAAGCTAATGGAGTCGATAATAATATCTAGCTATTACTATATTGATGGTAAAACTTAACTAAACATGTAGGGGTAATGGAGAAAGACATTTGAGGTAGGCATGTTAATAATAGTCAAATTAAATTTGTGGGTATTCCTTCAAACCCACTATTTTTGATAAGAAAAACTTAGTATGATTAAGTTTAGACAAACCCAAACTCATCCTACTAAAGTGATGACCAAAAAATGTGAGTCTCTTGCTCTGATTTCTTATCATCTTTCAATAAAACTATAATTCAGGGATTTTATGTGTTAAACCTTTCATTGCTTAATTTTGTCTTTGTCAGTGATATGATTATTTACTAATCTCATAAAATTATTGTATACAATTCAGAATCCTTTAATCTATAACAGGTTCCTTAAGCCATTCATAGTAATGTGAAGCAGATAATGTTGTTATTGTACTCAAAGCTTCAGATGAGAAAACTATAGGAATATTTTTTTCTCTTTTTCCACATTCTTTGGCTATTACATAGAGAGAGAAGATATTATTGTGGTCTAAAAGTATAATGGGACACATTTTTAAAATTGTTGCTTATTAATTGTATTGGACCATGGTTTTTGATATTGTTGCCGTAATTATTCTCAAAATCGTGGCCTAATGTACTTTAAGACCACAGTTTCAGAACCGTTGTCTATTGACGCTATTGTTCTCAAAACCGTTGCCTAGTTCACTTTAAGACCACAATTCAATAATTGTGGCCTATTATCATTCTCTTTGACAATGATTTTTCTACCCGTAGTTATATAATTTATAAAAAAAACCTTGGTCTTATGATTTTATTAATTTTTTGAAAGTCAAACCCCAAGTTAATTTAAGTAGTTCCACTTCACAACCCTTTGTTATTGTACTCAAAGCTTCAGAAGAGAAAGCAATAGGAATACGTTTTTAACTTTTTCCACATTCTTTGGCTATTACATAGAGAGAGATCATATTACTATTGCAAGTATGGGTATCATAACATAGTGAGTTAATGAGAGTGGAGAAGTTATAATGGGGTTATGGAATAATAATTTAAGAGTATGAGAAGAGTGAGGTGGGTTGTTTGTATAGTGTAGTAGTCGCTGGTGGATTCCAAAAAGTGAATCCTTTACCATTTCTAATTAGAAATTTTTAGACCTTTCTTCATTACTTAATTTTTGGACCATTTCTATTACAATGTACCACACTTTCTCCACCTCTTACTGTGTTGCTTTTAGTTTGATTTCTTAGGTAATACCTTTGTTGTGAATTTTGTTAGTTTCTTAAAACTTTCTTGTTTTCTTCTCTATCTATATTTAGTTATTAGATAGACTAAATTAATTTATAGGATGACATAGAGTTATGTGATTCCCTTTATGTATAAGTTGAAACCATCTTTTTTTTGTTGCTTATATTCCTTTTTTGAAATTATTGCAAGACATGCTCTTTCTGTACGTTACTAATTGTTTCAAAGCAATCTTTGGTTATATACTCATCTTGTACACTGAAACGTCTGATCCGACTTGATTAGATTTTATGGAGATAGAACAAGGATATAGAATTTGGTAGGATAAGTATGTTGGATAAAAACAAATTTATGCAGCACTATCTCCTTGACCTTTAGTGTTGAAGTAGGGAAGAAAGTATAATTAGATGTATTTGATATAATGCAATTATTGTTGTTACTTGGTGTTTGCATACTTATTTCCTTCCAATGATTTACCAATTTTTTGCTAAGTGAGTGTTGCATTCTTACTGATTTGCTTCAAATTGCTAATCAATTTTTTGGATTTGCTTTCCTAATGTAACCATCTTGAATTGGGTTTTTGTCACTCGTTATTTTCCCCTCTTATTTTGTTTTAGTTTTTCCTTATTATGGTGCTGGTGGAGGGTATAATCTGTAGCTAATAATGCAAAATATATGTTTCTATTCTTCGGTTTGCAGGAAGATGAGGTAGGTCATGGTCAACCAGGACACATCCATCAATCTAAAAGAGTTGGTGTAGATCCATCCTTCAGTGTATTAGGAAAGAGATTGAGAAGGCAACATGTGGTAAAGTTAAGATCCAGAAAGCATCCAAGTTTGATGTTGGTAAACTGATGGATGTGCAATGGAGTGATTTTAACTTGTTTTAATTTCCTAAGTGGGTTGTTGTTTTTAATGTGCTTTCCTTTTTTACAAGAATCTATAATTTGGAACAATTTAGAGGTTCAATTAGTGTGATATGGAACAATTGAGTGGGATTGTTGGGTTGTATATAGAAGAAAAGTTAAATTCTTTGTTACGTTGTCTATTACAATTAAATTCTTTGCTATGGAGCAATTAAGTTCTTTTGCTAAGTTCTTTGTTAAGTTATTTGCTATTTTGATATGGAACAATCAAGTTCTTTGCTATTTGATATGGAACAATTAAGTTCTGTGTTAAGCTCTTTGATATCAATAATTGAGCAAAGCTATATATGGAATAATAAAGTTCTTTGCTTTTGCTGCAACTGGTTATTACAATACCACTTCAGCCCTGGTATTTAGCATAGAAACCATGCTCTAAGAAATACGTGTATAGCATGCCCTGATATTGAAATTCTACTGAATTTTTTATTTTATTTTATTAATGTGAGCAAAGGCAACGATTTTAAAGTGTTGTATAAACTATCATAGGCAACGGTTTTAGGTGTTACTTATGGCCACGACTTTATAACCGTTATGTAAAATATCATAAACAACAGTTTTAGGTGTTACTTATGACCAGGGTAAGAATTCGTAGTCCTTGCAAACTAAATAAACAATTGCCTATGTTAATTATAGAGGCAACGGTTTTTTGTTCATAGTTGTCTTATGTCAAAAACCGTAGCCAAAACAAAAGGCAACGCCTTAGACTATCATAGTTAGAAAATCATTGTCTGTGACAAAGACCACGGTTTTTCTATATTAGACCACGGTTTTTCACATAGCCTTGGCTTTGTTGTTTGTTGAGTTATCATTGTTTTCAAGTTTGTCTATTATCTTTGTCTTCATCTAAATATTATGATGAAACATACTTGCAATCTCACAACTTTCTAAAGTTAAGGTCAAGGAGTTTGGAGGGAAAAACTGAAATATAGATGAGAAAAATGATTGATTTTTTTATAGGAATAAATAATTGGTATGAGAATGAAATTATGTATGTTAATTAATGTTTACTCATAGGTTAGAAATGGTGGCTTGTATATATAGTATGGGGAAATTTATTCTGATATTTTAAGTAAGTATAGTTTAAAAAATAAATATGTTGATTGTGTTATTAACTAAAGAAAATATTGTTAATTAAAGAAGATAAAAAATAATTTTTTGAATGGAACGTTTTGCAAGTGTTAAAAACTCCATTATGGATATGGAGATGAGAAAGATTATCTGTCTAATTTATTTTGGAAAACCTAATAATCTATTTATCAATTAATGGAAAATAATTTTGCTTAATAATGATTTTATAACTCAAGTTTATTTTTATATTGGAGAGTGATTCTATTTTTATCTAAGTTTAATATATGTCCATTGATAGTTTAGAAATTTCTTTTATTTTATCAGCACATTAATCATCATCTATGTGTTAAATATCATTAATTCTTAAATAAAAAT
>NW_017727957.1:26554-29958 GCF_001865875.1 Lupinus angustifolius
GTCCAATGTTATCTATACTAATATATAAAGTTAAAACATGATTAAGGGCAAATATGTAATTAAATATATATAATTTCTATATTCCAATTTTGCCCTTTACTATATCAAATGTTTTTTATGTTTGCCTTTGTAATAAAGAAGTTGCTAATAATTTTGTAACACACATTACAAATAATTATATAAAACACGTTGCAAATCATTTTGTAAAGTGCATGTTGCATAAAACATAAAAAGGAATGAAATTTAATTTGATTTGACACATTTCCTTAACCCCATAATTCTACTATGTAAATGATGGGTTGAAATTCCATCATGCAAAATGGAAAAATAAATTGCAGCGAATTTGAAAACTTTGAAAGACAGTAAGGTACCTTTCTCTATATAGAAACTTTGAGAAATTTATAGGTACAACTTCAGAAATTTATAGAAATTTTGTATATACACTTGATAAGAGATAAATAATAATGTGTGTCGACAAATACAAAGTGTTAGTTGACATGCTAGTTTATTATACTAAATCATATTCATTATAGCAAATCAGTACTGCGATCCTGTGATAGAATTGGCTTGTATTGTTATAATACAAAACAAGGGTATGCAATGACTCTCTTATTTAAGACAACAATAGTGAGTGAAAAAATCCTTGCACAGAAAAATTATCTTAATATTGAAGCCAAAGAAAATGATGAACAAATACAAAAGTTAATCTTTGTATTTTCACATTTAGGATTCAACCTCATTTTATCTCCAACCACAACAAGAATTCTACACATTCTACAACAACCAACAAAATGAAGAAGTATTCAAGGCTCATTTCTATCACAAAACCCATCAAATATATATTATGATATATAGGCTATAGAACCACATACCCTTAAATAAAGTGGTGGAAGAGAATTATTTTAAAAAATATTTGATACTTTATATGAAATTGAACAAATCATATCACAATGTTTTTAGGCATTAATGCCCATGGGCCGCCACATTGCCCAATAGAAATACCTACAGGCATGACTGGCAAAGAGGCAAGGCTAATGGACAACATTTCTATGCCCTACCCAGAAAATTGTATGGACTATGAGGTGGGCCTGCAGGCTTTGCATGTTTTGCCATCTCTATTGACAAGTGGCATACAAGTTAAAGTTGCCTAATCAAGCAAAAATACATCAAGTATTTCAGGTATCCTTATTGAAGCAGACTGTTAAACCTAACCAGGATCCTCAACCGCTTCCTACATTGTTGAATAAAGAGTTTGAATTGGAAGTGGAACCAAAGGACATTGTGGAATGGAGGGAGACTCAACAAGGACAAAATGAAGTGTTGGCAAAGTAGATAAATCTGTCATATTTCAACAACTCTTGGGAGATTGCTGTTGTGTTGCAAGTGAAGTTTCCATCATTTCCCCTGGAGGACAATATGGCTCTATTAGGGGGGATTGTTAGGAAAAGAAATACACCCCATATTAAAAATGTGTATGTTAGGATAAATAAGCCTAAAATGTAAGGAGGGTTAGAGTTTGTTGTAACAAAATAGTTAATAGTTACTTAGGAGGGACGAATTATAAATAGAAAGTAGTTGATGTAGTTGGGGTATCTTTTTAGAAAGTAAGAATTGGAGGGAAAGCTAACTGATTGAGGAATCAGTTAGATTTTGTGATTTACTTCTCAAAGTGTTAACTTTACTATTGATTTTGAATTTTGCAATAAAGAAATAGTTCAAGATCATAATTGATCTTAAGTCCATTCTTCTTCACTTATCTCGTTATCTATATTATTTCTAACTCTACAAAACTAGTTCGTAACACAAAGCCAGTTCAATCGACCCTGACCTCTGATGATACTGCAAGATACATAGGATGGGAACTAGGTGGTTCAAGTTCAACATAGGTGGTTCAAGTTCAACATCATCAACAACAACTTCCCATTGTATTCCAAATTTGGCACTCTGATTGAATAAAAGATTATTTTACATGTGAATAAAAGAATATTTTAAAAAAAAAAAGTGATAAGTTTGGCACTCCGATTGACTTGGGACATAAAGTAAGACACCCTTTGGCACAAGTCATCTCTATCCAATTATTAATTTCATATTGAATATATACTAAATTAATTGAAATAAAAGTGGTCCTTGAGAGTTTTTTAAATGTGGTTAGGAATCCAACAATATAAGAGATATAAATTTGGTTTCAAAACACATTTAGAAAATGGTCTTTTTAATATTATACTTGTTGTTGTTTTGAAATCTTTGTATTTTTTTATTCTATAAATATGCGGAACAAGATTAGATGTTTATAACTTAAATACTAGATGAAGATCTACTAATTCCGAAACCAAAATATAATCCCAAATTTCTCAACTAAAGCATACTAGGTAATAGCAATTCCTCCTGTGGTTTTTATTTGGTGTAAGTTGAAAAAGTTGCTAAACAAATGTTTATATAAAAAAACATGTTTTTAATTTAAACAACTTTCCAAATATAAGATGGAGGAGTTAGGAGGAAAAAATTAGAAATGCAGAAGAGAAAAATAAGTATTTAAATTAATAGCTTTTATATAGGAATAAATAATTATTATTGGAATCAAATTGTATCTTTTAATTAATGTTTATGCATAAATTAGAAACGGTGGCTTGTACATATAACATGGGGAAAATTATTGGGGTCATTTAAAAATAAATATGTTGATTGTGTTATTAGCTAATGAAATTATTAGTAATTGAAGAAGATAGAAAATGATTTATCCAGCGCAACGTTTTGCATGTGTCACAAAACCCATCAAATATATATCATGAGATAGCGGCTATAGAACCACCTATCCTTAAACCTCAGAGCTTTGGCATTAAAAATTTATCTAAAGTATCCTTTGGGATGTTGCCGAAAGGACATCCTAATCCTGGATCTAGGCCTTCTAAACGCCACAATCATATACCTCCTCCACAAGTATGAAGATTTCCATCTTCCAAAAGTATGAAGATTAGGCTCAAATAGTTTTTATTTAATTAAATAAATTTGAGCTAAATTATTGTAATAATATTGTATACTGAATTAAGTTATTACTGTCTTCATTGCTTTTGTTCCATGCACGTGAGTATTCTCAACCGAAAACATGTCTTTATATTTTTATTGCACCAAAAGAAGAACATAATTTTTCATTTATCCAAATAATTCTTATATTTATTATATATTTAGACTTATACTAATATATACAAATATATTATATATTATACTTATACTAATAAAAATATTATTATAATAGTCATAAATATCATAGGTGGCGATCTAGTGTATGAGTTACCATTTTTCTTTGTCTTTTTAAAGTACGATTGTTCATTCTCACTTTGTTGGTGTAACATATTTATTAGAATTACAGGATCTAACTCGATCAAAAGCTAGCTTGAGAGTTGTCT
>NW_017727957.1:30058-30559 GCF_001865875.1 Lupinus angustifolius
GAACTGCCCAACAAGTGACAAGTACCACTAGTGCTTTTCTGATCCAATTTATATTCGGCGAAATCGGAGTCGGAATATCCCACCAAGGCAAGTGAGGCATCCCGAGGATACCATAATCCCATGTTAGTTGTTCCTTTTAAATATCTCATGATTCTTTTAACAGTTACATAATGTGATTCCTTAGGTAAAGATTGAAATCTCGCACACATGCATACACTAAACATGATATCAGGTCGACTTGCAGTTAAGTAAAGTAATGACCCAATTATACCACGATATTTTGTTACCTCTATTGCTTTTCCTTTTTCGTCCTTATCTAGGTAGCAAGCAGATGCCATAGGAGTGGAGGCTTCCTTACATTTATCCATATCAAAATTCTTAAGTAGCTTTTGGCAGTATTTCGCCTGATGAATGAATATCCCACTTTCTAGCTGCTTTATTTGAAGCCCTATAAATAATGTGAGTTCTTCCATCATAGACATTTCGAACTCTCCCTGCATC
>NW_017727958.1:0-299 GCF_001865875.1 Lupinus angustifolius
CTTATGTTTTACTTTGGTTAACCCCAAAAACCAAGGTCTGAAATCTTCCTTTTGGTGTATATTCTAAAATGGTAGAATGATGAACACTTATATTCATTACTTAAACAATATTACGGCCACAAAAGAGATTAGGTTGTCACACCCTAACCATTGGCGACTCTAATATTGAATTAGTAATGAATGTAAGATCTTAAGAAAAGCATGCTTAACTTGGAAAATAAACTATGTAGTATAACTACTTCTTTAGTTTATTTGTTAAGTGTTTGAGACAAGTAATTTTATTGACTTGAAATCATTTT
>NW_017727958.1:399-1506 GCF_001865875.1 Lupinus angustifolius
ATTCTTCCAAACTACTCTTTTAAAATTTAATGCTCTCTTAGAACATTCTTTTCAATTCGGTTTTATGGGATAGTTTACCAAAAATTCATTTCATTTGTTTGGCTCATAGGGGCTTACAAAGGATATTCCTAACTTGGTTTGAACTTTTTGGCCTTTGGTTCAACTAATCAAAGAACATGCCCTGATCACTTCTTATCATTCTTATGCAATTAAGAGATTTAAAGATTCAAACAAGTCTAATTAGACAAATCAAATGTTGATTATGACTCATGTGTTTGGCTCACTCCCTTACTTGGTTTGGATGCACACTTTTTAATACAAAAATATTTGCAAAGATCTTGTTACATAAAATTGAATTTTCAATTTGCAAAAATTTTCAAGTTATGACATTATGTGACTTTTTCACAAAAGTTTAGCATACATCTCATTTTGTTCAATCAAAGCTTAATTTAAAGTATGCTTAACATTTCTAATCGTGTGATCATGCTTTAAAAATTTTGTTTTAGCCATTTTGTTTTTGGTTTTGAATTTGTTTTTGAATTTTTTACATATTTACACAATCTAGGAACAAACAAATCAAATTTTTACATATTTACACAATCTAGTAAAAAAAAGGAAATTTTTAAATTACATCAAGTCTTGTCCCCCCTTTTAAAATTAAGGCTTGTCCTCAAGTCTTACAAAAATTTGGGATTTACTTGATGTAATTTAACACGACTAAAAAATAATTGAAAGAATTTAATTTTTACCACATACTAGTTTGCCTTCTAGTTAGCGCTCACTTAACGTCAGTAGCTTGACGTCAGATTTTGGACGAGATTATGCTGATTGATCATCGATGATGGAGCCTGATTCATCACCCATATAAGGTTTTAACCTCTGTCCGTTTACCACCCAAGTTGCTTTAGTCTTGGGGTCTTTAAATTCAACTACTCCGTATTCTTATTCTTCATTAATGACAAATGGCCCTGTCCATCTGGTCTTGAATTTTCCGGGAAGTATTTTGAGCCTTGAATTGAATAAAAGTAACATTTGCCCTTGATAGAAGTTTTTCTTTTTAATTCTAGAGTCATGATACTTTTTTGTTTTCTCTTTATACAGTCTTGA
>NW_017727958.1:1606-1972 GCF_001865875.1 Lupinus angustifolius
GAAACAAGACATTTTAAGTGAACAAAATGCTTTAAGTGTGTAGGTGAAAAGATCCAGAATGTCTCTGCTAGGGCAAAATACTAGGAATCTCCAAACTTCTTGGAGTTCTTGATTATTCCTCTGTCTGTCTCCTTTCTTCTCCAGCTTTCTTGGATTCGGTCCCATGGCCAAAATACCCACTGTTGAACCCCTCATTCCTTGGAACTTCTTAGGTGATTCCTCTGCCTCACCGGTGAAGTCCATCCCAGATCCCACACTACCTGTGAAAAAGTCATTTGCTCAAGCATTAAAAAACTCATGTGATATTGCACTCTCACAGCTGCCTCAACCCTGCATTAAAGGTGAAGCCATTGCTATTAAGATCCC
>NW_017727958.1:2072-2727 GCF_001865875.1 Lupinus angustifolius
ATGGAGCATGGTCTCCTTGGGACGGGGATACTATGATTTCTCATTCTCATCTCTGGAGGACATGAGAAGTGTTTGTGCTGTAGGGGCCTGGAGCCTCAGCCCAGGTTTTCTGAGATTGTATTTGTGGTCTCCAGACTTCAATCCTGCTTTGCAAAAATTCTCTCATGTTCAATGTTGGGTGAAAATAGTTGGTCTACCACAGGAATATTGGAGCCCAAGAATCATCTTCTCCATCGCAGGGGGAATAGGAACACCAATCTCGCTGGATGAGGCCACAAACAATCGCACATTTGGACATTTTGCAAGGGTGTTAGTGGATATTGATCTAAAGACTGATTTGCCTAGCCAAATCCTTGTGGAAAGAGAAGGTTATGCCTTCTTTGTTGAGCTTGAGTATGAAAAGCTTCCCCAATTCTGTAATGGTTGTCAAACCATAGGCCATTTGGTCACTAACTGCAGGAAAAGGATGAAGGAATCACCAGTAAATGTCCCTCTGCAAAAGAAGCAGGTGGCTGAGAAGGCTTCCAAGAAGAGCACAGGAAAGGATTTTGTAATAAACCTGGAAATAGATCACAATGAAGAGATTAATCTTCAAAATGTTGCTAGAGTTGAGGACACCCCAGTGGTAGAGCAAAGGGCATAAGGCATGGCTAAC
>NW_017727958.1:2827-4195 GCF_001865875.1 Lupinus angustifolius
ATATATTAGTATAAGTCTAAATATATAATAAATATAGAAATTATTAGGATAAATGAAAAATAACGTTCTTCTTTTGGTGCAATTAAAATATAAAGATATGTTTTGAGTTGAGAATACTCACGTGCAGGGAGCAAAAGCAATGAAGACAATAATAACTTAATTCAAAATAATATATTGTCTTAATAATTTAGCTCAAATTTATTTAATTAACTAAAAACTGTTTGAGCCTAATCTTCATAGTTTTGGAAGAGGTGAAATCTTCATACTTGTGGAGGAGGTATATGATTGTGGTCTTTAGAAGGCCCGAATCCAGGATTAGGAGCTCCTTTCGGCAACATCCCAAAAGATACTTTAGATAAAGTTTTAATGCCAACCCAAAGCTCTGAGGTTTAAGGATAGGTGGTTCTATAGCCGCTATCTCATGATATATATTTGATGGATTTTGTGACACAAATGAGCCTTGAAAACTTCTTGATTCTATTGGTTGTTGTAGAATTTGTAGAATTCTTGCTGTTGTTGGAGATAAAATGAGGATGAAACATAAGAGTGAAAATATAAAGATTAACTTTTGCATGTTGGCTTCAGTTGTAAAAACCTGTAATAATATGACGAAAGTTAAAGTTGTAGAGTGCATTTTCAAATAGTCACTCATGATATAAAAGTCAAAAGATGGTGTGGCGTTTTTTATTAATATTGAGCAAACACATACCCTATAGCTTTTGTAGCAAAATCTTATAAGAAATCCTTATATTTAAGAGCTTTGTTCATACCACATAAAGATATTATATGTATATCATGTATATAATTTTTTTAAAAAGTCAGGATGTTGGGAAATATATAATCATTGAAAAAATAACTATACAGAATTAGTGTAACAAGTATGTTAGTTGATACAAAGAAAAACATATTAATCATGTTTAATGAAAAATCAGGGCCCTCACAATATTCAAAATAATCCAAAAATGTATTACCAATATATGGTCAAGGCTAAGAAAAGAATAAGCAATGAGTTAACTTCTGGGGTTACGCTATGTTTGTTATTCTATTATGGTATGAGAGTGTGACTCTCCCGATAGGCCACATAGAGTCAACCCTAGGCGTGAGTGGTGCTTTAAGATAAGTCTCACATCTAAAGAAAATATGGTAAATCCAATATATTAATAAGGTTTAGACAACTCTCAAGCTATCTTTTGGTCGAGTTAGATCCTATAATTATAATAAATACGTTACACCAACAAAGCTAGAAAGAGAAAATCGTACTTTAAAAAGACTAAGAAAAATGGTAACTCATACACAAGATGGCCACCTATGATATTTATGACTATTATAATAATATTTTTATTAGTATAAGTATAATGTATAATATAT
>NW_017727958.1:4295-4602 GCF_001865875.1 Lupinus angustifolius
ATGATGTGATGTGATTTAATGCCTCAAAAATTGTGATATGATTTGTTCAATTTCATATAATATATCAAATATTTTTAAACAAAATTCTCTTCAACCACTTATCAACATGCTTCTTCAAGACTCAAAAGCTGCAGTAGCCTTTTCATTCATTTTCATTCCTTTTAAAACTATCTTTCTTCAAGAATTTCAGCTATTTTCCCAAAAAAATGGTGACACATACAAAGGATTGCCACCTATGGAGTTTATAAGTATTATAATAATATTTTTATTAGTATAAGTATAATATATAATATATTTGTATATATTA
>NW_017727958.1:4702-5858 GCF_001865875.1 Lupinus angustifolius
TTTTCTAACTATGATAGTCTAAGGCGTTGCCTTTTATTTTGGCAACGGTTTTTGACGTAAGACAACTATGGACAAAATTCGTTGCCTCTATAACTAACATATGCAACTGTTTATTTAGTTTGCAAGGACTACGACTTCTTACCATGGCCACAAGTAACACCTAACACTGTTGTTTATGATAGTTTACATAACGGTTTTACAATCGTGACCATAAGTAACACCTAAAACCGTTGCCTATGATTGTTTATACAACACTTTAAAATCGTTGCCTTTTCTCACATTAATAAAAAAATAAAAAAATCAGTAGAATTTCGATATCAGGGCATGCTATACACGTATTTCTTAGAGCATGGTTTCTATGCTAAATACCAGGACTGAAGTGGTATTGTAATAACCAGTTGCAGCAAAAGCAAAGAACTTAATTATTCCATATATAGCTTTTCTCAATTATTGATATCAAAGAGCTTAACAAAGAACTTAATTGTTCCATATCAAATAGCAAACAACTTGATTGTTCCATATCAAAATAGCAAATAACTTAACAAAGAACTTAGCAAAAGAACTTAATTGCTCCATAGCAAAGAATTTAATTGTAATAGATAACGTAACAAAGAAGTTAACTTTTCTTCTATATACAACCCAACAACTGCACTCAATTGTTCCATATCAAAATAATTCAACCTCTAAATTGTTCTAAATTATAGATTCTTATAAAAAAGGAACGTGCATAAAAAACAACTACCCACTTAGGAAATCAAAACAAGTTAAAATCACTCCATTGCACATCCATCTGTTTACCAAGATCAAACTTGGATGCTTTCAGGATCTTAACTTTACCACATGTTGCCTTCTCAATCTCTCTACCAATACACTCAAGGATGAATATCTACACCAACTCTTTTAGATCGATGGATGTGTCCTGGTTGACCATGATCTACCTCATCTTCCTGCAAACCTAAGAATAGAAACATATATTTTGCATTATTAGCTACAGATTATACCCTCCACCAGCACCATAATAAGGAAAAACTAAAACAAAATAAGAGGGGAAAATAACGAGTGACAAAAACCCAATTCAAGATGGTTACATTAGGAAAGCAGATCCAGAAAATTGATTAGCAATTTGAAGCAAATCAGTAAGAATGCAACACTCACT
>NW_017727958.1:5958-6360 GCF_001865875.1 Lupinus angustifolius
TGTAATAGCCAAAGAATGTGGAAAAAGATAAAAACGTATTCCTATTGCTTTCTCTTCTGAAGCTTTGAGTACAATAACAAAGGATTGTGAAGTGGAACTACTTAAATTAACTTGGGGTTTGACTTTCAAAAAAATTAATAAAATCATAAGACCAAGCTTTTTTTATAAATTATATAACTACGGGTAGAAAAATCATTGTCAAAGAGAATGATAATAGGCCACAATTATGGAATTGTGGTCTTAAAGTGAACTAGGCAACAGTTTTTGAGAACAATAGCGTCAATAGACAACGGTTCTGAAACTGTGATCTTAAAGTACATTATGCCACGATTTTGAGAATAATTACGACAACAATATCAAAAACCAAGGTCCAAAACAATTAATAGGCAACAGTTTTAAAAC
>NW_017727958.1:6460-6672 GCF_001865875.1 Lupinus angustifolius
TGGGCAGGAGTTTGGTTCTCCACTGAGCTACTTGGTTGCACCACTACGTTGCTTGTTGAGCAGCTTGGACATATGCCAAGCTCGTGTCTGACCGTGTCATGCTGAGTGCTGACCGTGTTAGGACTAGTATGGTGCTATGCTGAGCGCCCAAGCAAGTCCGCTCAGCTACTTGCTTGAGCAGTTTGGTCCAGGTCAGGATGGTGTCCAGGTCA
>NW_017727958.1:6772-7034 GCF_001865875.1 Lupinus angustifolius
TACAAAAAGTATTGTTTTAAGTTGGTGTTTCTCAATTATGCTTGACACTTATCAATGCATTAATAACAATAATGGTACCAACACTGGTCGGGACTGACTAGTGCAATTTTATTCCAAGGAAGCATACATAACGAATACATCGTCGTGCCCACCATTGGTAACTCATTGGCAAAATACCATGCACTCTGTAGCATTAGAAACCCTCCAATCGACAAAGTGAACTGCCGCATCACCTTGAACACGTGTCGAAAGAGTTTTTCTT
>NW_017727958.1:7134-7980 GCF_001865875.1 Lupinus angustifolius
GCAAGCTTTGTTCCATGATTTCAGAGTTGAGTTTAGTTGGTTATTGACACTCTTTGGCATGATTTCTTCAAGCCTAAGTCATCTTTTCGGTGACAAGATTAAGCACATAACATGTCGTCCTTAGCTTGTTTGTTTTGAGCTTTTTCCTTTGGGCTTTTGGCTTTTGATTTGGCATGCATTCTTGGATTTCTTCTAATTTAATCAATTTCCTACAAAATTCAAAGGAAACTTGGACAAGAGGTTTATCTAAAAAGTGATGAATTAAGTTGGTTTTCACATTTTTTCATAGGATAAGTGCCATAAAAAGTATATGAAAAGTAGGTATTTTTGGCACTTATCAACTCCCCCCATATTAAGACTGTTTGTCCCCAAACAAAGGTAAAATAACAACTTCTTGGCTTTGGAAAAATTAAATTTGTACAATATCAAAACTATGCATCAATTCAAAGTTTGTGTGAGATGTGTTTATGATTATGTGATTTTGACTCATAATGCTTCAAACATAGAATGAACACATCTTTTCAAAAATTCATTTAGCATTTCACTTATAAAAAAAATTTCAATCAAAGAGATGCATTTTTATAAACGGTTCAGGAAAAGAACCAAATGTGTAAGTGTTTCACTCAAAACTCAACTTATTTGGTTGCAAGAATTTTATTTTATTATTCTTCTCAACACTTACTTTGATTGCACAAATTTTTCAAGGATCACTAAGGTCTTTCTTATGTTGTAATGAGGCTGGCTATCAAAGAAAATTGGTATTTCAAGATATTCAAAAATACTTCCAAAAGTTAAAAGAGAGCAAAATTTTGATTTGTCTTTTAAAATACATACTCTTTTTCAACT
>NW_017727958.1:8080-8316 GCF_001865875.1 Lupinus angustifolius
ATGTGATTGGCTTGGGATAGTAGCTTCAGACATAGTAGCTTTGATATCTCTACTGGAATAGATATTGTATATTCTCTTGTACCGCTTATTACCATTAAACTTAGAGAAACACTTAGTTTGTAGAGTTCCAAAATATGATCCATCTGTGGACATGTGAATTCTAGTCATTGATGGGAAACACTTAGTTTGTTATCAAATGCCACATAGTAGCAGTCCATGATATGTGGCATTTGGAG
>NW_017727958.1:8416-8948 GCF_001865875.1 Lupinus angustifolius
CTATTTGGAACACAATGGGTTGTTCTTGTTGAGGGTTCAAGCAGCTATGGAAATTATAAGCATCAAGCACATGTGTGCCATGCATGTCAATTGTTGACAAAAGATGAGTACATAGTGATATTTATCTATGACGTGATAGCTATGAATGAGATGAATCCAAGAGTAATCATCAACCATCCATTTTTCCTTATCGCATTCACATATGATTAATCTGCTTCCTTCATTAAAACCACTTCACCCTTCTCTCTCTCTTATATACCTTCACTACTTTATATATTCATTAACCTTTTCATCCATTCATATATCAAAGTAATTGTTGCTATCATAGGTAATGGTGTTGCTGAGTTTAACTTTGGGTTGAAGAAGATGGATTTTATTCAGGAAGACGGTGTTGAACTTGAACCACCTAGTTCCCGTCCTATGTATCTTGTGGTATCATCAGAGGTCGGGGTCAATGGAACTGACTTTGTGTTAGGAACTAGTTTTGTAGAGTTATCAAGAATAGAGATAACGAGATAAGTGAAGAAGAATG
>NW_017727958.1:9048-9446 GCF_001865875.1 Lupinus angustifolius
TTTTTATTTACACTTATAATTTTATCATATTTTATATATTTTTTATTATTTTATACATGTATTCTTGAATGTATCGTATCTAATATTTTATAAAAACTATATGTCAATGTATCGGATATATCATATCCGACACGAATATCTATATAACACATATCTATATATGTGCTTCATAGGTGAAAAGCCAAAGGACATGGACTATGTTGCAAGAAAGTTGCTTGTAGATATCTAGTCCTAGTACTTCAAGAGCTTAGTGAACTTGGGGGCTCCCAGTTTTCCCAAAATTTAATTACATGTGCTATTCTTATACTAGCAATACAAGAGGATGAATTCAGAACTCTCCTTTTAGTCTCTACAATATACTTGAAGAAGGTATATATACATAATTACGCATTTATATG
>NW_017727958.1:9546-9930 GCF_001865875.1 Lupinus angustifolius
GGCTTCTAAAGAGAACCAATCTTCTTAGACATTATACATAAATCTTCAGAACCAATATCCTTTAATATTCTCAATATCATGTTTAACATAACTTTTCTATTATTTATTAGAAAAACAAGAAAAAAATCTTAATGCCTTCATATTCAGTTCTTTTTTTTCATCCACAGTTACATTTAGTTTATATTTTGAACAAACATGCATATGTTTAATGATTCAGATAACCCGTATTCCAAAGATTTATGGGCTTTATATAGTAATGTCATAATTTGTATTGTCTCTAACTTCTCTGAAATTGGGAAGAAACTCTACGACCAACGCTATCTCTAAGCTATTAATTACAAATACTGACTTTGGCTACCTATGAAGTCCATTTTTCCATTCTTA
>NW_017727958.1:10030-10797 GCF_001865875.1 Lupinus angustifolius
TATGACGTGATAGCTATGAATGAGATGAATCCAAGCGTAATCATCAACCATCCATTTTTCCTTATCGCATTCACATATGATTAATCTACTTCCTCCATTAAAACCACATCACCCTTGCCTCTCTCTTGTACACCTTCACTACTTTATATATTCATTAACCTTTTCATACATTCATATATCAAAATAATTCTTGCTATCATAGGTAATGGTGTTGCTGAGTTTAACTTTAGGTTGAAGAAGATGGATTTTATTCAGAAAGATGATGTTGAACTTGAACCACCTAGTTGTTGTCCTATGTATCTTGCGGTGCCATCAGAAGTCGAGGTCGATGGAACTGGCTTTGTGTTAGGAACTAGTTTTGTAGAGTTATAAAGAATAGAGATAATGAGATAACTGAAGAAGAATGGACTTGAGATCAATTATGATCTTGAACTATTTCTTTATTGCAAAATTCAAAATCAATAGTGAAGTTAACACTTTGAGAAGTAAATCACAAAATCTAACTGATTCCTCAATCAGTTAGCTTTCCCTCCAATTCTTACTTTCTGAAAAGATACCCCAACTACATCAACTACTTTCTATTTATAATCCTTCACTCCTAAGGGTTTGTTTGGGAGTTGGATTTTGGAGGGGAAGGAAGGGAAAGGGAAGGCTTGAGAGTCTTCTAACAAGTGTATTTCATGGCTCCCAAGCCTTCCCTTTCCCTTCATTCCCCTCCAAAATCCAACTCCCAAACTAACCCTAAGTAACTATTAACTACTTTTTTG
>NW_017727958.1:10897-13060 GCF_001865875.1 Lupinus angustifolius
GACACATGCTTTGTCAGTATATAGCTTCGAGTCATATATGGTATTGACGGAATGGACCACTCAGATCGTTTCTGGTATCAAGAGTTAGCGGCTTTGATGGCTCGATCCTTCTCATTTCAAGCACATGGTACTTTCTTACCTTTCTTTCGGAACTATATGCGATCTGGTGATCAGGAAGTCTAAAGCTTTTATCGAGTCCACTTCAAACAAAATCTAGTACATTTCTGTAGAGTTGTAAGCTATAGACATTTCAAAAACATCATGTAGGATATACCTTATGTAGAACACGGGAAACAAACCATTTCTACTTTTATTATTTAAAATCGTAAAGTGGGACTTACCATCCTGAAAGTAGATGAGTTTGGCATCCAGGCCAAAGTGACATAAAGACACATTTGCAATTGATGTCATTATGTCGTGAGAATGGCTAATACCCATAATATACTCGCTAATGAGCTCAACGTCTAGGGATAATTTTCATGTCATACATACTCGGCGATGAGCTTAATGCCCTAGCGACATAATCCATATCATATTGGGAAATCTAGGGTTATATCATTTAACTCCAGACTATAATCAATCATACTAAACCCATCAATGGGCTCAATGCCTAAGGATGAATTTATATCAACATATTAAGCTTAGTCTGAATATACATTAACAATATAATAAATATCAATATATCATGACAAGTATTGCATTTAAGGTTATACTACCTCCAAATAAGGCCCACTACCCTAGGGGACATTCATCATATATATCATTCATTCATGCATCCATTCATTATTTGGTTATTTAACACTTTTATAATTAATATTTTTCAGATTCTTTTGTCGAAGAAAAATACCTGGTATAGTAAGACGTGGAGACTGATTCTCAAATCGTGGGTTCTATCAGCACTCTATCAGTAAAGAAAGGGGTAAGGCTGGAATTATAGGTTGTTGATGTGAGTTGTCTAACAAATCTAGTCACCAAGATCCCTCAAGAGGTTCAGGATCAGTTAGCTATAGAATATGAAAGATTGATTGACCTCCTCTTCATCACAGTTGATATAGAGACCTGTCTACATGTCTTTGAATTCCCAAACGTGGATGCATCCCCAACTCTAGAAGATTATGAAGTTTTCCTCGATATCGGTTCATTAAGCCTTCATATCCAATCATCAAGCAGACTCCAATTGTATCATTATAGTGATAATCAGAATGTCGCAAAGGATTATATTGAGAAATTAATGAGGACAAATGATTTATTTCAAATCAGCTATTTTTCAAAATAAAAGTTCTTCTTTGATTTAAAAACTTATATGTTGAACATTTAGTTTACATTTAAGTAAATTACATTCACAATCCCGAGTTCTAGTGAAATTATACAAACCACCTATCCCTTAGAATACTTGAAGTATTTTATAACGAAGCAAAAATAATGAAAAGACATTGGCTCTTAAGCTATTTGGAATTTTCTATATTATATATCATATTTTGATTAACTTAATCACACTTATCATCCATTTTTTGTTTAAAAGATACACTTATATATGTCATAGAGGTAGTCAATGTAATGCATATATATAAGTTAGGAGTGATTTATATGTGCAAAAAAAAAAGTAGTTTGTATAATTTTAAAGTAGTTTGTATAATTCTACATACAGTCCTCCCCTCTGATTTGTGAGATTTTCCTTCTTCACTATGAAATACAATGTAAGTTATATACACGCTTCCAAATACAAAACTTGAACGCTCCCTTCTTGGAACCCAAAGAACTTCATCACCCTTTTTTACACGATTCGACCCCAGCCAAGGTGTGAAGAACACCTTACCTAACCGCAGCTAGGATTTTCCCAATCCTTGAATGCAAAGCTTTGAGTTATGAATGAGTACTTAATACTCGGATATTACAATGAAAATCAAAGCCTAAAAACCTAAGCAAGAACTCACAAGACGTCCTAGTCTAATATGAATGTTCATGCATGAGGTTTCTGAAAATATGCAATCTTTAAAGAACTATCTTTCTCTTTTCAAGAAACACAAGATTAATGCAAGAAAGCTTTTGAAAGAAACGTGCAAGATGAATGTGAAAGCTAAAGCCTTAGCATGATTTAATCTTTCTCCTAATTCAACACTTTCTAATAGATTCTAACAATGACGATCTATATCCTTTCTCTTG
>NW_017727958.1:13160-13444 GCF_001865875.1 Lupinus angustifolius
TACACAATTAAGACATGTTCAAGATTTACGCAAAAGCAAATTATATTTAACATAATTAGCAAGGTTCATCATAGTTACAAAAATTTAAAAGATAGTACAACTATAACCATGAGATGTACTTGACTCAAAAATATAGACGTAAGCCACAAAACAAGAATTAACTTTAAAAAAAACATTTGAGCCTAGTTAATCGATTATCACAAAATTTAATCGATAAAGATGATTTATTTCAGAAAGCTATAGCTATTGGAACTCATTTAATCGATTAAACTAAGGGTTAATCG
>NW_017727958.1:13544-13757 GCF_001865875.1 Lupinus angustifolius
GAATTTTCAGCATTTAACTTTTCACAAGTGTCATATATAGAGGGTTAACATAATTTACAAGTAGAGCAATCACATGAGGCACATGCATAGATAAGATCAAGAGTTTCATTTTGAAGTTTAATTTTATCTAATTCTTTTTGCATTTCAATTATTTTCTTTTCATGTAAGGAGATAACTCTTTTTTCTATCTATATTTATTTTAACAATTTTCTT
>NW_017727958.1:13857-14546 GCF_001865875.1 Lupinus angustifolius
GCTTTTCTGGTTTTTACACAATTGCTGAAAAGTGCCCATTTAATCGATTAACCAGTAACAAAACCAGAATGATCAGAATAACAACTTGTACAGTTATTAACAAACACACAAACAGATGTACAATGGATACTTTTGTGCAAGATTAACAAGAATATAGCAAGGAACAAGTATGCAAAATATTAGCTCCAAAAACGCATTAAAAGTTCTTGAAATATAAAAGAGAAAATGATAGAAAAGATTACGCAGACATTTTATCCTGGTTCATTTTGCTGTCCACTAGAAAACTAAATCCAGTCCTCCCCTCTGATTTGGGATATTTTCCTTCTCCACTATGAAACAAAATGTACGTTACATACACACTTCCAAATACAAAACTTGAACGCTCCCTTCTTGGAACCCAAATAACTTCGTCACCCTTGGTTTGACCTTTCCCAAAATCGCCTCCCAAGAAAACCTTTCTTACGCGATTCGGCCCTAGCCAAGGTATCGCTCTTTATCCCATGACCTCCAAGTCTTTGTGTGAAGAACACCTTACCTAATCACAGTTGGGACTTTCCCAATCCTTGAATACAAAGCTTTGAGTTATGAATGAGTACTTAATACTCGAATATTACAATGAAAATCAAAGCCTAAAAATCTAAGAAAGAACTCGCTAGACGTCCTAGTCTAATATGAATGTTCATTCATGA
>NW_017727958.1:14646-14988 GCF_001865875.1 Lupinus angustifolius
TCAAGAAACACAAGAATAATTGAAGAAAGCTTTTGAAAGAAACATGCAAGATGAATGTGAAAGCTAAAGCCTTAGCATGATCTAATCTTTCTCCTAATTCAACACTTTCTAATAGATTCTAACAATGATGATCTATATCCTTTCTCTTGTGTTTTTCTCTCTTTTTCTTCATAGTCGTTTCTACAATTAGCCAGTATTTATAGCATACAAATTTTGGCTCTTAAAAACGGTTTTTCAGTTATGCTGTTAAAATAGCAGAAAAACATACACGTTAATCGATTAAGCCATGAGGTTAATCGATTAACGAGTGTATTTTTAATACATGATTAAATGGTAAATTAT
>NW_017727958.1:15088-20815 GCF_001865875.1 Lupinus angustifolius
CACTCTCAATAAGGATACATGAAATAATGGAGGCAACTTTAACTTGTATGTCACTTGCCTATAGAGATGGAAAAACAGGCAAAGCCTACAAGCCCGCCACATAGTCCGTAAAATTTTGCAGGTAGGGCATAGAAATTTTGTCCATTAGCCCTGCCTGTCATGCCTGTAGGCATTTCTATTGGGCAATACGGTGGCCCATGGGCATTACCTAAGAGAGAAAAATTAAGAAAAAATCAAAAAACATATATGATATGATGTGATTTAATGCCTAAAAAAATTGTGATATGAAATTTTTAATTTCTTTTTATTATTTAACAATGCATGCTGACATCCGGATTAAAACTGGTAAGGCATGCAACTTTTGTCCATCAGGACAATGCAAGCATGTCCACACACTCTTAAATTTTAAGGGCATTTGTGGGAACGTGCAAAACAGGTCGGACAACCCGTTTTGCCAACTCTGTTGTTTGTCTTGTTTTGCCAAGGAAATCAGCTTATAGGGCTGAATCTTAAGATAAACTCAATCCCCTTCCTAGAACTCTACATGCCTTTTGTGCTTATCAGCCTGCTTCTTCAAGACTCAAAAGCTGTAGTAGCCTCTGCATTCCATTTAAAACTATCTTTCTTCAAGAACTCAATGAGGGGTTTAGCTATTCTCAAAAAAATGGTGACACATACACATGATTGCCACCTATGGAGTTTATGACTATTATAATATTATTTTTATTAGTATAAGTATAATATATATAATATATTTGTATATATTAGTATAATTATAATATATATTAGTATAATTATTTGTATTTGTTCATCATTTTCTTTGGCTTCAATTTTAAGATAATTTTTCTATGCAAGGATTATTTCACTTACTGTTGAGAGAAAACTCACGTGCAGGGAACAAAAGGAATTAAGACAACAATAACTTAATTCAAAACAAAAATATTATTATAATAATTTAGCTCAAATTTATTGAACTAAATAAAAACTATTTTAGCCTAATCTTCATATTTGTGGAAGAGGTTGAATCTTCATACTTGTGGAGAAGGTATATGATTATGGTTTTTAGAAGGCCTAAATCCAAGATTAGGAGGTCCTTTTACAACATCCCAAAGGATACTTTAGATAAAGTTTTAATGTCAAAGCCTAAGCCTTGAATACTTCTTCATTCCGTTGGTTGTTGCAGAATGTGTAGAATTCTTGTTGTGTTTGAAGATAAAATGAGGTTGAATCCTAAACGCAAAAATACAAATATTAACTTTTGTATTTGTTCATCATTTTCTTTGGCTTCAATATTGAGATAATTTTTTTATCCAAGGATTTTTTCACTTACTATTGTTGTCTTAAATAAGAGAGTCATTGCGTACCCTTGTTTTGTATTATAACAATACAAGCCAATTATATCATAGGATCGCAATACTGATTTGCTATAAAGAATATGATTTAATATAATAAACTAGTATGTCAAATAACACTTTGTATTTGTCGACACACATTCTTATTTATCTCTTATCAAGTGTATATTCAAAATTTTTATAAATTTCTGAAGTTGTACCTATAAATTTCTCAAAGTTTCTATATAAAGAAAGATATATTACCTTCTTTCAAAGTTTTCAAATTCGCTGCAATTTCTTTGTCCATTTTGCATGATGGGATTTTAAACCATCATTTACATAGTAGAATTTTGGGTTAAGGAAATGTGTCAAATCAAATTAAATTCCATTCCTTTTTATATTTTATGCAACATGCATGTTACAAAATGATTTGCAACTTGTTTTATATAATTATTTGTAATATGTGTTACAAAATTATTAGCATCTTTTTGTTACAAAGACAAACATAAAAAACATTTGATATAGTAAAGGGCAAATTTGTTTGAAATATAAAAATTATATCTATTTAATTACATATTTGTCCTTAATCATGTTTTAACTTTATATATTAGTATAGATAACATTAGACATGTTTTTTTATTGAAAAAAAGAATTAAATATCTATGTATTAATATTGTAAATATGTTATGTATTATTTTTATTTAAGAGTTAATAATATTTAACACATAGATGACGATTAATATGCTGATAAAATAAAAGAAACTTCTAAACTATCAATGCACATATATTAAACTTAGATAAAATTAGAATCACTTTCCAATATAAAAATAAATTTGAGTTATAAAATCATTAATAAGTAAAATTATTTTCCATTAATTGATAATTAGATTATTAGGTTTCCGAAAATAAATTAGAGTGATGATTTTCCCCCATAAAGACAATTTCTCATCTCATATCTATAATGGAGTTTGTAACACTTGCAAAACCTTCCATTCAATAAATCATATTTTAGCTTCTTTAATTAATAATATTTTCATTACTTAATAACACAATCAACATATTTATTTTTTAAAATATGCTTACTTAAAATATCCGAATAATTTTTCCCATGCTATATATACGAGCCACCATTTCTAACCTAAGTATAAACATTAATTAAAATACATAATTTGATTCTCATACCAATTATTTAATCCTATAAAAAAATCAAGTATTCTTCTCATTTATATTCCAATTTTTTCCTCCTAACTCCTCGACTTGATCTTTAGAAAGTAGTGAGATTGCAAGTATGTTTCTTCATAATGTTTTGATGAAGACAAAGATAATAGACAAACTTGAAAACAATGACAAATAAATTGAATGTAAAAGTTAGTAGTTAGATCACTCATTACAACTGTGTATTTTTCCTTTTCACAAAGATACAATTTATGAATTAAATTGCACATTGATTCAAAGTTTCTTTCTTTGTCAACAAATAAAATTTATAAGTTAACACTTTACTATTTTACATTTGCATATCTTTCAAGATTCAATTGTAATATATTATAGTATAGGATTATGTCGAACGACAAGGAATTTCCTAATAGAAATGCACTCATACTTTGTATCTTTTATCAAAAGTAATAAAGTAACAATTAAAGTTGTTTTCGTGATTTTATGAACTAAGAAACATGAAAAAATAAAGAACTAACTATTTACAAATTCAAGAAGGGAAAATTGATTTGAAAGATGAAATTATTTCATGACTCAAATGATTTTGAAATCATTACAAGTTATGTGTTATACTTTCGGTTAATTCCACACACCATTTCTAAGTCCTTTATATAGTGTCCAAGTATGATAAGATGTTTTTCAAACCTTATGAAATAACCTAAACAATAATTAAGTGCCACTCGTCAGAGCATGTTGTCACACCCTAGTCCAGGCTCCATTAGCATCATTTAGCCATAATCATAAGTTGCTTAAAATAGATGCTTGATGTGGCAAGTGAACTAAGATGTAGGTTATACTTTTTAGTTCACTTGTTCACACTTTAAGAAGAAGCATTTTGGATCTTTAAATCAAGTTTTTGGTGATCAAGCTAAACCCGCATTAAGAACTTCATAAAGAATCAAAACTTAACCAAAAGTAATAACTTGAATGCATTGCATTCAAAAGATGATACAAATGAAGAAAATAAATAACCTTAGACATTCTGGATTGCCAAGCTTCACTTCATGGCTGCCTGACTCACTAGTCCAAGCTGGTGGGTCAGCAGCTTGTCCCATCTTGGGAAGCTAGCTTGAACAGTCTATTATGGGCTAGGTTACATGCATGGCGACACCTCCTACTTGCTTGTTAAGAACATATGTCATGCACGAGGTCATCTGCTTGACCTTCAAGTAAAGAATAGGCAAGTTGCTTGGTGAGTTAGATAAGCTTTCTTCATGGCAAGGTTTCTGACCTGTCTGGCTGCCGAGCTTGAGCTTGACCCACGCCCAGGTGCTTGGTTCCTTCATGGTGAAGGAACCATCCTTTCTTCATGGATGGGTTTGATTATGGATGGTTGGTTTCTTCATGGTGAAGAAACCAACTTTTCTTCATGGTGAAGAAACCAACCTTTCTTCATATAGATGCAACCTTTTTTCCATGCTTTTTGAGTTGATTTTAGTTGGTACTTGACACTTTTGGGCATGATTTCTTCAAGCGTAAGCCATCTTTTTGGTGACAAGCTTAAGCACACAACATGTGATACTTAGCTTGTTTGTTTTTAGTTTTTTCCTTTGGACTTTGGCTTTTGATTTGGCATGCATTCTTGGCTTTCTTCTAATTTAATCAATTTCCTACAAAATTCATCGGTAACTTGGACAAGAGGTGAACAAAAATTATATTGACCAATAATGCAAAATTTATCTAAAAAGTGTTGAATTAAGTCGGTTTTCACATTTTTGCATAGGATAAGTTCCATAAAAAGTATATGAAAATTAGGTATTTTTGGCACTTATCAACTCCCCTCAAATTAAGACTTTGTTTGTCGCTAAACAAAGGTAAAATAACAACTACTTGGGTTTGGAAAAATTAAATTTTTAAAATATCAAAACTATGCGTCATTTCAAAGTTTGCGTGAGATGTGTTTATGATTATGTGATTTTGAATCATAATGCTTCAAACATAGAATGAACACATCTTTTCAAAAATTCATTTAGCATTTCACTTATAAAAAATGTTATCAATCAAAGAGATGCATTTTCACACACAGTTTAGAAAAAGAACCAAATGGGTAAGTGTTTAACTCAAAACTCAACTTATTTGGTTTGCAAGAATTTTATTTTATTTTTGTTCTCAATGTGACGCCCCGAAAATCACTCCAACAAATCTTGCTCAAAAATGGGTAAAAATTTTTTTAATAATGAAGTCATATAAAATTTATTTCCATATATTCGTTTCATTTTCGGAAAATAACTTCGAATCATACTTCATTATAATATCATAAAATGTTGATATGAAGTACAAGGCGGAATCCTAATTGCCGCCCAAATAAAACAACTCACAAAATAAATACCCTACACAGGTACACTAATCAAAAAGCAAAATAGAAATGGAAACAACTCTTAGCGGCTAGCCTCAGCATCTGCGGGTATGTTGGAACTCTCGCTTGGATCCTCCTCTATCTCCGAGTTGGAGGAGAGGTTGACAACTTCAATGGAGTCCTCAATGTTAATCAACTCCACGCAGTCATCCTCTTCAGCTGCTGGCTCGTCTTCCTCCGCCGCCATCTTCTCCTTGCGAGGGAGTCACCAACCTTCCATCCGCCTGGATGTTTGGCATCGTCCGACGGCCTGCTCTCCTCCATACTGGGGAATTCATCGCATCATCCCAAGTTTGTCGCCTCCTGGAAGGTCCTGCAGCATTTGGCCCCTAAGGGGTCACAGACTGGGTCGACAGCACAACAGGTGCTGGTCTACGAGGTGGGAGGGTAAATGAAGCTTCCAGCTCCTCGTGATGGTAGGGAAAGCACATGAAAGATCCATCACACACCATCTTTATCTCTAAGGCACAAGGGCCTTTGTAGACATCTCTTGGGACATCGAAAAGCAGTAACTCTGAATCCTGACCAAGCGACCCATATGAACGAGACGTGAATAGAAGAAAAATAGAAAGAAAAGGGAGTAAAACATCTAATGAATATTACTCATTGACAGTTTTGAATTACATGGAATATTACATCCAGACAGACACGCATAATAACACAATATATGCATCACATAAAAAATGCATAATAATGAATGATGTTATAATCTCAGATTATGAGGATCAAAGTCCACAATCTCAATGTATGAATGTTATGCTTGTTTCATCCATCCTTTCACCAATATCCTCCCAATATACTATTCGGAAATAACCAAGAGTACAGGTC
>NW_017727958.1:20915-21571 GCF_001865875.1 Lupinus angustifolius
AAGAGGATATTCACATCCACAATTAATATATCTTTCATGCAATACAATATGCAATTCACCAACCAATCACCATCAAAATTACAATACCCGAAGGTCAAGATCCTAGTGGGAAAGCAACTAGGAGTACAAATATCCTTAACAACGGCAAGTAACAATAGCAATTGTTTTCCAATTACCTCTATCGGAGGTGCTTACGTGGTAAGTCCAGTCCGTTTCAGGATTCCTCTCTACCGATCATGAAATGCGCAAGGGGGTGTCAGAGACCACTTAGTTTGCATGTAAGACTATCCTGGTCANGTGACTCTTTGAGAGAGAGAGACAAAGACAACAATTACATGTTGAAACCTCCAAAGTCATCTGAGAACGACTCCCCTGGACCACTAATGGTCTCGAAGTGGGACGTCTCACCGAAGATAACGAGACGTCTCGTAACAGCTCATCCCTAAGGCTGAAATTATAAAAGAAACCAGAAGAAAAACCAAGAGCAATGACAGGTGGAGGGTCATACCTGACAGAAGTAGGAGGAGGTATCAATCATAACTCATAGCCGTCTAGAATGTGCATAACATATATCGCTAGCCCAATAGAATGGTGGGGGAGTGGTACTCTAAACCAGTTTGAATGTGTGTTATGTATATCTATGTCTCCCAGGAACA
>NW_017727958.1:21671-23573 GCF_001865875.1 Lupinus angustifolius
TTGATTAGCAATTTGAAGCAAATCAGTAAGAATGCAACACTCACTAAGCAAAAAATTGGTAAATCATTTGAAGGAAATAAGTATGCAAACACCAAGTAACAACAATAATCGCATTATATCAAATACATCTAATTATACTTTCTTCCCTACTTCAACACTAAAGGTCAAGGAGATAGTGCTGCATAAATTTGTTTTTATCCAACATACTTATCCTACCAAATTCTATATCCTTGTTCTATCTCCATAAAATCTAATCAAGTCGGATCAGACGTTTCAGTGTACAAGATGAGTATATAACCAAAGATTGCTTTGAAACAATTACTGAGGTACAGAAAGAGCATGTCTTGCAATAATTTCAAAAAAGGAATATAAGCAACAAAACAAAGTGCAGTATTTGGTTTCAACTTATACATAAAGGGAATCACATAACTCTATGTCATCCTATAAATTAATTTAGTCTAGCTAATAACTAAATAGAGATAGAGAAGAAAACAAGAAAGTTTTAAGAAACTAACAAAATTCACAACAAAGGTATTACCTAAGAAATCAAACTAAAAGCAACACAGTAAGAGGTGGAGAAAGTGTGGTACATTGCAATAGACATGGTCCAAAAATTAAGTAATGAAGAAAGGTCTAAAAATTTCTAATTAGAAATGGTAAAGGATTCACTTTTTGGAATCCACCAGCCACTACTACACTCTACAAACAACCCACCTCACTCTTCTCATACTCTTAAATTATTATTCCATAACCCCATTATAACTTCTCCACTCTCATTAACTCACTATGTTATGATACCCCTACTTGAAATAGTAATATCTTCTCTCTCTATGTAATAGCCAAAGAATGTGGAAAAAGAGAAAAACGTATTCCTATAGCTTTCTCTTCTGAAGCTTTGAGTATAATAACAAAGGGTTGTAAAGTGGAACTACTTAAATTAACATGGGGTGTGGCTTTCAAAAAATTAATAAAATCATAAGACAATGGTTTTTTTTATAAATTATATAACTACGGATAGAAAAATCATTGTCAAAGAGAATGATAATAGGCCACAATTATCGAATTGTGGTATTAATGTGTACTAGGCAACGATTTTGAGAACAATTGCATCAATAGGAAACAGTTCTGAAACCGTGGTCTTAAAGTACATTAGGCCACATTTTGAGAATAATTACGGCAACAATATCAAAAACCATGGTCCAATACAATTAATAGGCAACAATTTTAAAACTGTGTCCCATTATACTTTTAGACCACAGTTTTAAAATTGTTGAAGGTGGAGGTGTTGTAGTAGGAAAAAGAGAAAAACGTATTCCTATAGCTTTCTCTTATGAAGCTTTGAGTACAATAACAACGTTATCTACTTCACATTAGTATGAATGGCTTAGGGAACCTGTTATAGATTAAAGGATTATGAATTGTATACAATAATTTTGTGAGATTAGTAAATAATCATATCAATGAGAAGGGCAAAATTAAGCAATGAAAGATTTAACACATAATTAGTAGGATGAGTTTGAGTTTGTCTAAACTTAATCATACTAAGTTTTTCTTGTCAAAACTAGTGGGGTTGAAGGAATACCCACAAATTTAACTATTATTAACATGCCTACCTCAAATGTCTTTCTCCATTACCTCTACATGTTTAGTTAAGTTTTACCATCAATAAAGTAATAGCTAGATATTGTTCATTAGCTTTTACAAAGCACACAAGATTGTCAAATTGTCTATACAATATCCGTAATCTACATTTCATCTTGTGTCCTTAATTAGCTTTGTACCTCGGATGGTGCAAAAGAGAAAAACAAATGAGCACGAGATCCGTGAATTATGCCAAATTAGGGATTTCATGACAAACCATATGGACATATTCCTTACTCATTTTACTAACATAAATATGGA
>NW_017727958.1:23673-25594 GCF_001865875.1 Lupinus angustifolius
TTTTTTGATAAATTATATAACTACGGATAGAAAAATCATTGTCAAAGAGAATGATAATAGGTCACAATTATCTAATTGTGGTCTTAAAGTAAAATAGGCAACAATTTTCAGAACAGTTGCATCAATAGGCAACGGTTCTAAAACCATGGTCTTAAAATACATTAGGCAACAATTTTGAGAATAATTACGACAACAATATCAAAAACCATGGTCCAATACAATTAATAGGCAACAATTTTAAAACTGTGTCCCATTATACTTTTAGACCAGAATTTTAAAACCGTTGAAGGGGGAGGTGTTGCCTTAGGCCAAAAATGTGGTAGTGACTAAATTTTGTTTATAACTTACATCTTTCAAAATCATGCATCATACATATACACATCATGCAGAAGGTTCATCACGCATGAAAAAAATGTTTTTCAACACAGTTAATTTGTTACAATTTCTATCAATTGATTAAATCAACATGGGAACCCATTAATCGAGTAAGAAATGGGTTAATCGATTGAATAGAGTTACGGTAGTTGAAATCTTGGATTTCATTGTAACACCTTTGCTAGCATAGAAATGAAATTATATACAAGAATGTCGACCATGATCTTGGTTAATTACAGGTTGGGTACTAAAAATTGGAAACAATGTTTTTAATATAACGTAGGATATCATGTATAGATATATTTATAACATCACAACCACATAGCTGGTGGTATTAGATTAGTCTCCCAACACCACCTCTAGATACATAGTCCCAAAAGTATATTATGAGTCACGATATATATAGGTTCATTACAAGTACATACACGTCAGTCCTGATATAGTAGTTATATAAATAAAAGAAACAAAACATCCTTATAATTGGGTATACACTGGACTACCCATAAGTGCCAATTATACGGTAATGTTATGCATACAAAGACTACTACCATATCAGTCTCACCTCCTCACACTACTGCCCTCCTGCTCTACCCTCCTCCGACCACTCTTTTGGCTTGTCCTCATCACCGGAAATGTATATTATGACATTGCCGATGGTAGGCTCGACACGTGATGGGTAGTACTCTAGTGAAGGAGATAATCATGTCCTCTTTCCTAGACCGCGAGTATCAGCCTTATCACTACGACTCCGTCCATGCACCCCCATCAAAAGGAGATCATGGAGCGCACTCCGTAATTCTCCTCATAGTGGGGATGGATGAACCCGAGTGACTCTTTGAGAGAGAGAGACAAAGACAACAATGACATGTTGAAACCCCCTAAGTCATCTGAGAACGACTCCCCTGGACCACTGATGGTCTCGAAGTGGGACGTCTCACCGAAGATAACGAGACGTCTCGTAACAGCTCATCCCTAAGGCTGAAATTATAAAAGAAAAACCAAGAGCAATGACAGGTGGAGGGTCATACCTGACAGAATTAGGAGGAGGTATCAATCATAACTCATAGCCGTCTAGAATGTGCATAACATATATCGCTAGCCCAATAGAATGGTGGGGGAGTGGTACTCTAAACCAGTTTGAATGTGTGTTATGTATATCTATGTCTCCCAGGAACACCGCTCGATATCGGTCATCCTCAACCTCTCTATGAGGGAGAGGCACTATCTTTATCACATACGGAGGACCTATTTATCATAATTATATTAATGCATGATGATGTCATGATGGATGCACCACTCATACTTTTCCTTTAGCTCGACGACTAATCATCTAGATGAACGCGTGGAAAGTTAACTCCAAGTAGAGGCTTAATGCATGTTGAAAGGTTATTTGAGGAGGAGACCTTCCCCTCTCAACAAATCATTCTGGCAGTAGTGCCAATTTGTTGAAAGCGGAATTCCTCTTCCTTGGTGTGTTTTCCTTTTTATTTGATTAAGTAAGTGAACTCAGTTTTATTCTTTGTTTACCATCTCGGCTTTGTTGAAA
>NW_017727958.1:25694-29764 GCF_001865875.1 Lupinus angustifolius
AATGGTATTCTAATGTACAAAAGTGATGAATAGTTAGTTGTTAGAAACAAACAAATAAATAAAGAACAAAAGACTAATAAATTTAAGTGACCTTTATTTATTTACTCCCTTTCAGGTTGCTTTTATTCACAAACCAAACTTCTTCCTTAAGGAAGGTTGATATTAAAGAATAAATAAATTGCGGAAAATAAATATCAATAAATAAAAGTTAGTAAGTTAGTTTCATCACTTTTGTATATTAAAAGGTGTTTCAACAAATAAATTTATTGATAACACTTTACTATTTTACAATTTACACCTCTTTCAAGATTCAATTGTAGTATAGTATAGTATAAGGTTATGTCGAACCACAAAGAATTGCCTAATAGAATATGAATATGTCAATGCACAAATAATGAGTGAACATATTTTGGTTGTTTTTTATTTGATTTGATATGCACATAAACACTTAACAAGAAACATAAACTAAGTATTAACAAATTCTTGAGGAGACAAGATCATTTTGAATAAGGAAAATATTTCTCAACTTCTTTATGAATTTGAACTACTTAGACAAGTTCTTATGTTTTACTTTGATTAACTCCAAACACCAAGTTCTAAAATCCTCCTTTTAGTGTATGTCCTAAAATGGTAGAATAATAATCACTTATATTTATTAGTAACAATATTACGTCCCCTAAGAGATTAGGTTGTCACCCTAATCTTGGCTACTATAATATTGAAGTAGTAATGAATATAAGATCTGAAGAAAAGTATGCTTAACTTGGCAAATAAACTAAGTAGTACAACTACTTCTTAGTTTATTTGTTAAGTGTTTGAGACAAGTAATTTTATGACTTGAAATCAATTTTTAGGTGATCAATAAAAATAGAGTATTACGAATTTCTCAAACAAGTAAAATTAATCAAAGCACCAACTTGAATGATTAAAATTCAAACCTTTTAGAATATAAGAATAAGTAGAAATACATAACCATATTCAAAAGAAATTGTTAGGAGCATGAGCCATCCATCCAAGAATTGGATGCTTTGAGTTCCAAATAAGATTACAAAATTGATTTTTGCATCTCATTGCCTTCTCCTTTTCTCCTCTTGAATTATAAACTAAAATTACAAAACTTACTTAAATAAAGTTCCTAAGAACTAAGAACAAGAAGGGAGAACTTCAGAGAAGAACTTCTAGGCAAGATGTGAATGAAAATGTGATATATGACGTTTTTTATTCGAATGAAATGTGCCCTATATATAGAAATTCCCTAGAGCCGCTGAGCTGCTTGTTAGCATCCCTCAGAAGCTGACCAAACCCTTCAGCATGGGTTTGGTCACTTGATCAAGTAGCTTTGTCACCTCCTTATGCTTGACTCACCAAAGCTAGTTGTGAGCTATAAACCCAGCTATGGTGAGCTACTCTCGAAAGCCTATGGTGGGCTACTTGAAGTGATATCATTGGTGACTTCATGGTTTGCTTGATGGCTAAGTCAAGTCTGGGTGCACACCGCTTAGCACACCTGTTGCACCGCTAAGCTACTTGTTCAGCAGTTTTGACCGTGCTGATTGGGACGTGACCAAGTGTTTTCTGATTTGGGAAGGAATTTGGTTCTCCGCTGAGCTGCTTGGTTGCACCACTAAGTTGCTTGTTGAGCAGCTTGGGCATATGCCAAGCTCGTGTCTGACCGTGTCAAGCTGAGTTCTGACCGTGTCATGACTAGTCTGGTGCTAGGCCGAGCGGCCAAGCAGGTCCGCTCAGCTGCTTGCTTGAGCAGTTTGGTCCAGGTCAGGCTGGTGTCGAGGTCAGCTTAGCATGGCTTGGTCCATGCTCAGCTGCCTGCTTAAGCACCTTGATTTTGACTTTTTTTCTTTTTGACCATGAATCATTTTTTCTCTACTTTTCTTCTTTCTAAATCCTACAAAATACATAAAAAAGAAATACAAACACAAATATACAAGATTGTGATATTTAATACAAAAAGAATTGTTTTATGTTGGTTTTTCTCAATTATGCTGGACACTTATCAATGCATTAATAACAGTAATGGTACCAACACTGGTCGGGACTGACTAGTGCAATGTTATTCCTAGGAAGCATACATAACGAATACATCGTCGTGCCCACCATTGGTAACTCATTGGAAAAATACCATGCACTCGATAGCATTAGAAACCCTCCAATCGGCAAAGAGATCTGGTAAAGAACAAATAAATAACCGAACTACTTCCTTATGGAAGGCTGGTAAAGAACAAATAAATAAAGCAATAAAGTTAGAATTTAACCGTACCACTTCTTTCGAGAACTACGTAGACTTGATTTCGCTATTGTACCTAGGGATACGTATGAGCAAGATCAACTTTTGTGAGACACAAAAATAAAAATAAAATACTTTTCTTTAGTAATTAATTTATTTATGAAATAATTTTAATGGTATAAAAGAACATGTTATTAGTGAGGGTGTCGTTTTAATATGGGAAGACAAAGTGTTAATACATTCCCTGATCCATAACTGAATCTAGAGCTCAGAATCTTTGTTTAAAGACCATATTATCCAGTTCGGCATAAAGAGAGTTTTCGACGTTTTATCCGGAAAAAATGTAGTGGAGACTACAAATCATTTGGGAGAGGTATAAATCGAGTTCGCCTCTTCCTAAGTCATAGAGCTGGTCTTCCAACCAAAAATCGGGTCACGATAGCTGGCTAATCTGCTCGAGACTTTTCCATTAGAGAGTCAAGCTTAGAGCCTCTAATCACATAGAATTAAATACCATTCTGTTTTCTTTCTTGTTTTTGTGTTCATTCCTTAGAATAGTAAATTATTATCTTATACTCTCTTGTTTTATTATCGACAAGTTCTTATGATTATTTTTTAAGGTTATTGGGGGTGGGAATTTTTAAAAGGTTTGCTTCATCACACACTAGCATTGTACACTTGACTTTGCATACACATAGGCCCTGAACCCGAGTATTAGTGATTAGGATTTGAGATAGAATTTGGGATGGCAACAGGCACATGTAATAGCTACCCAACTACCCGTTTCAAAATAGGAGAATATTACTCATACCCACCCGTACCCGTACGGGTACCCGCATGTGGGGTTTTCCCATTTATTTCTTGGAACCCACGGGTATGACGGGTACCCGCGGATTTCCTATATTATAAATGAATTTCTAACATCCTACTTCTATTATGTTTCAAATGAGATGAAACTTAATTATTTTTATGCATATTGATTGAGTATTTGGCATAAATGCTAAATCTATTGATGTTTTCTATTTGTGTGATTTGATATTCTCATTTACTTAATAAAAAATATATATTTTCTTTGTAAGGCATGTGTGTTTCTAAACATGTAATAATACTTGTAGGATGTTTACCACCAAATTCAATAAAAGATATAAACAATGTAAAAAATGTAAACAAAGTAAAAGAAAAAAATGTACACAATGTAATGAAGGTTAAGATAGTGTATTTTTTATTTTAATTAAAGATAATATAGTAATCATATAAATAATGGGTACCCCCAGGTACGAGTACCATAATACCCATAACTGTCTATATTTACTACGACTATTTTTAAAAACTCATTTGTAAAATCTATGGCTACCCGTTTGTAACCCATACCCGCGGGTACCTATAGGTATGATTTTTTTTGCCATCCCTAGATAAAAGGGTCATATGCTTTGTCTGTATATAGCTTTGAGTCATATCTGGTATTGACGGAATGGACCACCCAGATCGTTTCTGGTATCAAGAGTTAGCGGCATGGATTGCTCGACCCTTCTCATTTCTAGCACATGGTACTTAGTTACCTTTCTTTCGGGACTATATGCGATCTGGTGATGAGGAAGTCTAAAGCTTTTATCGAGTCCACTTCAAACAAAATCTAGTATATTGCCGTAGAGTTGTAAGCTATAGACATTTCAAAAAAATCATATAGGATATACCTTACGTAGTACACAGGAAGCGAGCCATTTCTATCTTTTATTATTTAAAATCATAAAGTGACATAAAGAGACATTTGCACATTGATATCATTATGCCGTGAGAATGGCTAATACCCATAATATACCTGCTAATG
>NW_017727958.1:29864-30093 GCF_001865875.1 Lupinus angustifolius
TTTCTAAACTCACAAATGCATTTAACAAATAGATGCAACAATTAACACGCAGAATGCTCTAACTCTATAATAATTGCAACATGCAACTTATGAGATTAATTCTGAAAACGCAGTTTATAAAGAATCAGTCCAGAACCCAGATGATCGATTAAATTCCATCTTAATCGATAAACGTGATTCAAAATGATAACTGATTCTGTTTTTCAGTTTTTCAGTTCCAACAACTTAA
>NW_017727958.1:30193-30543 GCF_001865875.1 Lupinus angustifolius
AATAGATGAGATCTAAAGTTTCATTTTCCAGTTTTAATTCATCTAATTCTTTTTGCAATTGGCTTATTTTTTGTTCGTTTATTAGGATTATTCTTTTCCTATCAATGTTAATTCTAGTCAACTTCTTTAGTTCGTCATGCAACTCGACATAAGCATCATACAATACATCATAAGGGGGTGAATCATCCGAAGTGGATGAGGTGTCAGAATATACCTCATGATTATCCTCGTGTGAGTCTGAATTTGTATCGATGTCAGAACTGGCGATCAGACACAGCTTTGTTGACTCCTCCTCACTAGAGGTTCTCGATGTCGATTCCTCCTCAAGTACATCCCAAACGATGTAAGCT
>NW_017727959.1:0-346 GCF_001865875.1 Lupinus angustifolius
TGTTCCAGTAGCAACCACTTTTCACAGCAGTTGGGTTAATCGATTAAAGGATTGGTTAATCAATTAATAGTAATTAAAAAGTGTGTTTTTAAATACAAAACATCAAATACGTTATGCACTTAGATGATACATATTTAACACTTAGTTTATGTCTGGAATGCAAATATACATGTATTTATGTAATGGATGAACATATTATGAATGACATATCTCATGGATGGAATTAAAAGATATATGCATATGAGACATGTATTAGGTGCCCTAAGCCTTGACTCAACTTAAACTAGAATCTAGTCTAAGCCTAGTACCAAATAAAAACTTAAGCACGCTGATTTGTTGGTGATCT
>NW_017727959.1:446-779 GCF_001865875.1 Lupinus angustifolius
TCCCCCTTTTTGATGATGACAAACACTACATCAAGTTCATCAATTGAAATAACAATTGCTTGATGAATAAGCTTGAAAATTGTGTTGGCATGGTTGATATGATGCGCACATATATCGGAAGCTGTTATTATTATCAACCTGCACAATCAAGAAACAACAAAACAACCTTTCTCTCCCTTTTAACATTATCAAAAAGATAACCCAGGTTAAAAAAGCTACGAAGAGATATTAGTTAATCATAAAACAAAGTTAATGAATTAATTTGGGTTTTAACAAATTAACCTGTTTTATTTTTCGGTAAATTGAACAAATGCGCTTGATTTGACAAAAAAA
>NW_017727959.1:879-1870 GCF_001865875.1 Lupinus angustifolius
TTGCATAGCATAAAGAGTCAAGGAAGTCAGGAAATAGTACAGGCCAAAAAAGTCAATCAAAGACAAATAGCAAAAAAAATATGAATTTTTCAAAAAAATATTAAGCCCAGGTAATCGATTAACGGGCTGTTTAATCGATTAAATAAAAAAAATTTTGAATTTTTCAAAAAAATATTAAGCCCAGGTAATCGATTAACCATTTGCATAATCGATTAAAACAGTGAAAATTTTGTTTTTAGGCAGCAGAGTGGTTTCGACTTTTTAGGACACATGTATGCATTACAACAGATTTATCGAGACATTTATAATCACAGAAAGAGGTTAATCAAGAGATATAATTTTGCATTTTCAACATATATCATTCAAACATGAAACACATAGGCATATAGAGGCAAGACAATTAATGCAAACAACTAAACAATTTTTAAACAAGATATTGTTCATCAAGAATTCCTAGTTCTCTCCTTAGAACATAGAAAGTATCCCTGGGAAGGGGCTTGGTGAAAATATCTGCTAACTGTTTAGATGTTTCCACAAATTCAAGAACGCAGTCACCTTTTTGTACATGATCACGCAAAAAATGATGTCTAATTTCTATATGCTTTGTTCTAGAATGCAAAACGGGATTCTTGGATAGGTTAATGGCACTTGTATTATCGCATTTTATTGGGATCTTTTCGAGTTTAAGACCAAAGTCCTTAAGTTGCTGCTTCATCCAAAGGATTTGAGCGCAACACACACCAGCGGCAATGTATTCCGCTTCGACGGTGGACAAAGCAACACAGGCTTGCTTCTTGCTGTGCCATGCTACTAATGAACTGCCCAACAAGTGACAAGTACCACTAGTGCTTTTCCGATCCAATTTACATCCAGCGAAATCGGAATCGGAGTAACCCACCAAGGATAGTGAGGCATCCCGAGGATACCATAATCCCATGTTAGTTGTTCCTTTTAAATATCTCATGATTCTTTTAACAGTTACATAATGTGA
>NW_017727959.1:1970-5993 GCF_001865875.1 Lupinus angustifolius
TGATAGGATCCATTTTTGATATCAACCAAGTGGTATGACTCAACATGTACTGTCTTAGCCGACGAGAGGCCCAAACTAAGGCGCAACAAGTCCGTTCTAACAAGGAGTATTTTATCTCGCAAGCTGTGAATTTCTTGCTAAGATAGTATATAGTTTGCTCCTTTCTTCCACTGTCATCATGTTGACCCAAGACGCAACCCATTGATTCGTCAAGTACAGTGAGGTATAGAATCAAGGTTCGCCCTGGAACCGGAGGCATCAGTACCGGAGGTTCTGTCAAGTATTGCTTTATTTTTTGAAATGCTGATTGACAGTCATCGTTCCACTTCACCGCGTGATTCTTTCTTAGAAGCTTGAATATAGGTTCACATGTGGAAGTTAGTTGGAAAATGAACCTAGAGATGTAATTCAATCTCCCCAAGAATCCCCTGACTTCTTTTTCTGTTCGAGGTGCTGACATTTTGATTATGGCCTTCACCTTTTCTGGATCTACCTCGATACCCTTTTGACTGATTATGAAACCCAAGACTCGACCTGATTTCACTCCAAAGCTACTCTTGGTTGGATTTAACTTAAGTTGATACTTTCGTAGTCCCTAAAACAGACGCCTCAAGTTGCTTACGTGTTCTCCTTCTGTGTTGGACTTACAGATAATGTCATCCATGTAGACCTCTACCTCCTTGTGCATCATGTCATGGAAAAGAGTAACCATGGCTCTTTGATATGTAGCCATAGTATTCTTTAATCCAAATGGCATGACTTGGTAGCAGAAGGTACCCCATGGGGTAATAAACGTGGTCTTGTTTACGTCTTCTGGCGCCATTTTGATCTGATGATAACCCGAATACCCATCCATGAACGAGAAAAGGATTGGTCGGCGGTGCTATCAACCAAAATATCTATGTGTGGGAGCGGAAAATCATCCTTTGGACTAGCTTTGTTGAGATCCCTGTAGTCAACACATATTCTCAACTTTCCTCCTTTTTTTGGTACAGCTACCACGTTGGCTACCCAATCTGGATATTCAGCAACTTTAACGAACCCAGCAGTCAACCATTTTTCTACCTCTTCTTTAACCCTTAAGGATATCTCTGGCTTGATTCTTCGCAATTTTTGCTTTACAGGCCTAGAGTTTTGCATTAGCGGTAGTTTGTGCTCTACTATACTTCGATCTAGCCCTGGTATTTCTTCATACGACCATGCAAAGATGTCCTTGAATTCATGTAGAAGTCGAACCAGGAATTCTCGCTCCTTACCATCCATTATGGTGCCCACCCTTACCTCTTTCTTGTCTTCCTCAGATCCTAGGTTGACGAGCTCGACAGGCTCTTGGTGTGGTTGAATATCTCTAGCTTCTTGCTCTACCAATCTGAGCAGTTCGGGGGAGGCCTCCCATTCATCATCATCACTTACGTTTTCCAATTGGTGAACCGGTTGGTCAGGCTAGGCGAGGGCGCACTAGCATGGACCTCAGTTTCAGAGTCACTATCGGATCTGCAATATGGGGATGACTAGGTCAGATCCCCATGGATTTGGTTTTTTATTTTATTTATTTTTGTATTTTGTCTTACTCTGATCTTTTAACCTGTAATAGAGAAGAAAGAAAAAAAAAATGTAAAAGAGACACATAAATCTGATCGAAAAGATTGATCTTTATTGATAGAAATAATAAAACAAATCAGTACTTGTAATCGAAAAGAACATAAAATGAAAAATGTCTAATAGCCTTGGACATGGCTAATAAAAAAACTACATAAAATTATTACTTCGATAATTGATCTTTATTGATTTAAATAGAAATACTGAAACAAATGAGTACTTATAATTGAAAAGAAGATAAAATTAAAATTGTCTAACAGCCTTGGACATGGCTAATAATAAAAAAACTACATAAAGTTATTACTTCGATTCTAAAGTAATTGATGCATATGACTCTTCATGCCAGTTCCTCAAGCAGGTGCCTAGGGGACACCTGTACACGAACTCCGCTTATTCTTCCCTTCCTTCTTCTTCCACGATGGCCACCATTCCAGAGGGTCCGGTACCGCTACTCACAAAGAATTAACTGATGTATGGTATTGGAATCTTTACCATGTTCCCAAGTCCAAACCGCCCCAGCCGAGCCAAATGCTCACCCTTCCTTGTTCCTATGATTCGAAGCCTGTCCTCCTTGGTAGGTCTATACCCCAAGCCATATCTGCCTTTATTAGCTTTCAGTATAATGATCTCCTTACTGCCTTGGCCATACTTTCCCAATCCACTCCCAGGTTGATAGCCTCCGCGGATCGTCACTTTTGCCATCTTGAGAGAAACATCTGATGGATATTGTTTTATTAACGGTGCCCCTTCTATCATAACTGTAGTGTTTGCAATTTCGAGACATTGGAAAGATGTTTCCAATGCCTCCTCGGTTACTTTTATGTCTCGAGTATCAAAGGGCTGGGACACCATGACATCTTCTTCTCCTGAAACTGTTATCAGCCTTCCATCTACTATGAATTTCACTTTTTGATGCAAGATGAAGGGTATTGCCCCTGAAGAATGAATCCAAGGACGTCCCAATAAGCAGCTATATGTTGGATTGATGTCCATCACATGAAACAATATATTGAATGTGCAGGGCCCTATCTTGATTGGCAAATCCATTTCTCCCATCACTTCTCTACGAGATCCATCAAAACCCTTGACAATCATAGAGCTAGCTTTCAAGTATGAAGTATCAACTGGCAATCTGGAGAAAGTTCTCTTCGTCATAACATTCAGCGACGACCCATTGTCTAGGAGGACTTTTCCAATCACACAATCATTGCACATAACTGAAATATGCAAGGGGCGAACATGACTGGTACCTTCAGCGAGTATTTCTTCATCACGAAAGGATATGTAGTTATCTGCCACTATGTTGTTGACTATCCCACCTAACTTGTCAGTTGTGATGTCATGGTTGACATGGGCTTGATTCAACACTTTTAATAACACATTCCTGTGAGCCTCAGAGCTCATTAGTAAGGACAATAGGGATATCCTTGTTGGAGTTTTATTCAGCTGATCCACTACTCTATACTCACTTTGCTTGATAAATTTGAGGAACTCACATGCCTCGTCGTTCGATACCCCTTCAGGTAAGGCCACTTCGATATCTTCTTCTATGTGCTCTAGAACTTTTTCTTTGCCTTTGGCTATCCCAGACGAACCCTTCTCTACCTCTGGCAGAACATAGATGCGTCCAGTCCTTGTAATTCTACTATTTCCTGCTATGTTTGTAACCATAGAAGGACTCGTAGTCGGCTCCTCTTTGTAGATCCAAGGGACTGCCTTGTCAGATTCATAAGGAAACGAGCTTCCTTCACCTGTTATTATAAGCTCCATCTGCCGAATGAACGGCTCCCATTGACGTTGAGAAAAATATGGTTGAACACCCCCAGGTTGATTTATAACAGGTTCATACGTGCGTATGAATACAGGTGTCTCTTCTTGGCCCTTCTTTATGACATTTATCTCGGGGCATGGAGAATTTCCCCATATGGCAATAAATTTCAAGTCTATCATTTTCTGAAGAAGTAAACAATCTTCCAAATTGTGGCCCACACATTCGTGCATCTCGCAACTCTCCATCTCATTACTGTGTGTCTCAGATGTAATAACTTCAACCAAACCTTGCCTGCACATTTCCCAGAAGATGAACCCCATGGGCATCTTCACATCCTCAACTTTGCTGATGATGGCGACATCATCCCTTGCCTCTATAGTCGCAACTCTCCATCTCATTACTGTGTGTCTCAGATGTAATAACTTCAACCAAACCTTGCCTGCACATTTCCCAGAAGATGAACCCCATGGGCATCTTCACATCCTCAACTTTGCCGATGATGGCGACGTCATCCCTTGCCTCTATAGCATTTACCTCCTGATTCTCATGGTTGGGTAGAGGGTTTCCTGTGATATTGGGTCTGGTTTCTCTGAAATCGATTCGCTTGCCATTGATGAGATCTTGAACCTTGAATTTGAAGGCCCTGCAGTCTT
>NW_017727959.1:6093-29757 GCF_001865875.1 Lupinus angustifolius
GGTCGTCACGTTCCCTATGAGTCGTTCGTAATATGGGCTTTGCAGGGTATCTATGAAGATCGACAATTGTTCCTCTTCATCCAACTGCGGGAGGACCTGGGATGCTAATCCCCGCCACCTCTAAACATATTCCCTCAGACTTTCTGATGGTTTCTTAGCCATGTTCTGTAACTGAGTCCTTTTTGGTGCAGCATCTTCATTGAATTTGTACTGTTTGACGAAGGCATTTGACAGGTCCAAAAATGTTCTGATCTGGGTTTTCTCTAGCCGGATGTACTAGCTCATAGCAGCCCCCACCAAACTATCTTGAAAGCAGTGGATCAAGAGCTTATCATTCTCATGATACGCTGACATCTTCCTAGCGTACATGTGCACATGACTTTTGGGGCAAGTTGTCCCATTATACTTTTCAAATTCTGGTACCTTGAACTTGGGTGGAAGTACCACATCGGGCTCTAAACACATTTCAAAAGCATTCTTCAAATCTGGACAATTGGCTCCCTCAATAGCCCTCAATCTCTCTTCAAGTGAGCTTAGTTTCTCCGCTTCTTTCTCTGTGCATTACCTCGTGGCGGAGCCTTTTGGGAATCATCATCTAGGGGAGTTTTCTGCTTTTTGTTGGTGTCATGTCCGTCTTGGGGTTGGCTAGTACTGGCCCCTTGGTTGGGATTTCCAGAACTTGGATGAGATCGTGCTCCGCCTGCTGCCTTCTTTTCTTTCTCGCTTTGGAGGGCTTTCAGGATATGAAACATCTCCGCCATCTATTCTTTCATAGTAGCCAATTCAGTTATGGTGTCGAGGTTGGAGTCTGTAGATTCAGCCATCTTTCGATCTCGGAGTCGTGTGTTATAGGGGTGTTGGTAAGCAATGCTGACCTAAAAAAAATGAATGCAACTTGTTTTTCAAAAGAATGATTTGTAATAAATTGTAAAGTGTATGAGACCATTTAGATTAATATGTGGTTGATGAAGTTTTTTTTCAATTTATGATTGCCTCCTTAATTCTAGGAGCATAAAGTCCATTGTAAAGTTAAAAGAAACCCGTATACTAATAACTAAGGAGCGTAGTCTCTTAGCTCATCTGCGGTTGGCAACAGTCTTTAGAATATTGGAAAACCAAGATTGTGTCTTTTGAATGGTTCAAAATCTTTTTGAATTCTTCTTCTTTTGTCTCTTTTCTATCAATTACTTTTGTGAGTTTAACTTGGCTGAGAGAGATCATTGCGAAAAGAGATATCATTTATTAATATAAATCGAAATGTTATTGGGGGAAGGGGAATCACATACATCGATTTCCTCCATTCCCTGCTTTATTCCTAACAATAAAAAACTAATAGTGATAAAGAAGACAAAGAAATAAATTACGTAGACTAGCTAGAATCCATCGTTGCATTCCATCCTCCAACGTCTGAGCTTCTTGGCAACCCGAGTGCAGCCATCAAAAAGGGCCCTCATCGCTGGACGTATCTCTGTGTCCGGGTACATATGAAATTCCTGTTGGGCCTCTTCGAACGTTACCAACCAACCATCAGCGAAGTTCCCAAATCCCTAAATAATATTGTGGCAATTTTCTTTCCATTGTCCCTTTTCCCTCTCACATTCTTCAAAACTATCCCGCCAATTGTATTCCCACATTTCCTGATCTTCCTTTAAAAACTCGCGTGATTCCTTCAACCCTGTCAATTGATCCATCAGTTGGGCTTCTCGGGCGAGGGCTTCTTCTTGCATCTGCTCTAATGACTTTTTATAGTTATCCTCTTTCGTGTGGGAAAGATCCAAGGCCTTCTAATAATCTCTAATAATGATCGTGGCCTGCTCCAGCTCTGCTCTAGTTACCCTCTCTGCCTCTGTTTTAATCCTCAAGGCTTGTCCCCTAGTCTCAAGTCTCTCCTTCAGATCTATTATTTCCTCTTCCATTGCCCGGTTCTGCCTCATTAGGGCGACTTTACCAGACCTCGAGCACATGTCGACATAGTCTCTTTTCAGGCTCCTGATCTCTTCTCTGAGTGTAGAAGCAATGTTACCCGACTTTTCGAGTGCTATGTCTTTCATCTCGTTCTGATCCCTGGACTCTTGAAGTCGGGCTTCTAGCAAAATGACATTTGCCTTTAATACAACCTCCTCTGGAGTGGGGCCTCCATTGACTTGCGGTATGACTAGCGAAGGTGTGTTAACGCCCTTCATCCTTTCAGTTCTCCAAGATCTATACTCGTCAGAATAGAAGGTTCTGTGTTCACCCAACTCTTTTTGCCCATGCAGATGGATGTCCTTAAGGGCTTTTCTTATGGATTGGACTACCTTTGAAGATGGCCCTTCATCCTTGTACCAGAAATAGATGCTCTCGAGTTGTTTATCAGATACAGGAGTAACCCCCCATTTCAGCTGGCCAAGGACAAAGGCAGGGTGTAAAGGAGATACACCTTCTAGGCCCCATCAATACTAGATTATGGAACTCGCCACATGAATACATGAGTTGTTGATGTCGGTCATAGAGGCAACACTTCTCAACAAAATTCCTTGGAGTGACCTCTTCAAATAACTCCCTCCATTTGATAAGCGTCATATCCTCGACATAAGTATTGAGAAACCTTCTTAACGGATAGCGGGACCCTAACCCATATTTGTGATGTTTGAACCGAGTTAGGATCCAAACTTGCAAGAGTTGGACACAAAATCGGATTCGGACCCAAAGCGAATGCAGGTTGAAATAAGGCCCAATTCTTTTCTTCAGCCACTTTAGAGATATGATTTCTTAGGAAATGCCACTTCAGCTCGTTTACCCCTCCTTGCTTAGTGAAGTCTGAAGCTTCTGGACGAACACCGAGAAGATCTCTTGCGCCACCTTCATTAGCAACTTGCCCCCCTATGAATTGATAGAGCCTCAGCCTACCATCTATTGGAAAATCCAGAAGAGCCTCGTACTCTTCAATGGTTGGAGCAGCATCAAGGTTAGGAAATTCAAATACTCGTAGCGTAGGATTCCAGAATCGAATCATAACTTGCATAATCTCCATGTCTTGAGGACGAACTTGGACCAACAACAGGTCTAGTAATTCTCCATAACTGTCTCTGAATTGTTTTTTATACTATCTGGCATTTTTGGAATTTGCTCGGCCAAGAAACTCACATTAGTCAATGATAGGTCCAATTTCGTTGATTTTTTAGGTATCGATATGCTGCTAGAATTATTTGCGGTTGTCATTTTTTAATAAAATTGGGGAAATGGCCTCTCTTTTAATGCAAATGCACATATTAAAAAAACACAAAATCATTAAAATGCTTATGTATAGAATATGACTGACGCATGAAATATACGATTAATGAAATATTGTTGATGAAACATGGTTGATGCTTGTGAATTCTTTTTTGGGATGTACGACCCCTTTTTGAGATATTTTAGTCTTAACTAGGATTAATATGTTAAAATATATAGGTTTTTGTTTTGAAAGAAAATAGAAAAAAAAATGTTGTTTAGGTTAACCTTGGGCAATGAATGGATGCATTATTTATCTTTTAAGTTCATGGTATGATGATATAAAATTCTTTTTAATAGTGTGAAGATAAGAAGAAAAAAATCCAATAGGGTGTAGGGCATATATGTGTGCCTAAAATGTGTACATTATATCATATAGCAACACGATACAAACAATGATTCACCACATATAATTACACAATTTATACAATTAATTATTTCAGTGTGCAACATAGATATACATACAACTAATAGTTAATAACACATAATTAATATTCATACGTATAATTAAAACTAATTACATAATTCATATTTACAACCTACAACTATTAGTTAAGCATGTAATTCTCATATTTCTATATACAATTAAAAATTAATATGCAATTTTCATTTTTATATATAATTAAAATAAATCATACAACTCATATTTAATAATTGAACATGCACTTTTCTTATTTATACATACAATTAACATTAAGCTTATAACTCATATTTATGCATAAGATTAATAACTAAGCGTGCAATTTTTTGTTGACATACGATTATAACTAAACATGTAATTTTTATTCATACAACTATAATTAAATATTTCATATTATTAAACATAAATTTTATTAGCATACAATTATAATTAAACATATAATATTTATTAAGCATGTAATTTTTATATTTATAATACATAACTAATAATTAAGCATGCAATTTTTATATTTATACATATAAATAATAATTAAATATGCAATATCATATTTGTGCATACAATTAAAATTAAGCATATAATTCATATTTATACATATAATTAATAATTAAACATGCAATATTATTGGAAATTAACTAATCAACAAAATAAAAATATACTAATAATAATGATAAATAAATAGTCACATATTTTATTGATTATGAGTCGGACTCTCTCAAAAAACTCCCAGCAGAGTCGCCAGCTGTCGCGCCCCAATTTTCGGTTGCACGACTTGTTTAGAGTCGCCACTACATTTTCTAGTTAAAAATGTAGAAAAATCTTTTAAGCCCAATTACCCCGGGCTTTTGGATTTTTTATATCCAGGTTCGGGTGTCGGTTACAAGGTAGGGAAGGTATTAACACTCTACCCGCCCGCGTTAAGTGGTGCCCTTCATTAAAAAATATGACTTTATTAATATTATTATTATTATTATTATTATTAAATTTTCGGATTAATTAAACAATTATTAAGAAGGAAAATTAACTATTTTTATTATTGAGGCTGACAATATTGACTTTGGTCTTACGTACCCCTATTAAGGGGATCAATGCTTACGTAGTTCTTTAAGTAGAAAATGGTTTGTTAATTGAGTGTATTTTACTTAAAGGAAATGTACTTCGAGTAAAAAAAATATATTTTTTAAGTGTTTTTTATTATTGAAAAATAGTTTTTATTTGGTTATTTTAGAAAATGGATCAAATTAATTTTTGAGATTTAATCGATTGAAAAGGAGCCTGATACGTGTCAGATGCAGATTGGAGGGGATTGGGGGGTTTACCACGCCTGGCCACATGGCGCGTGTGGGTTGGTTGTCCTGGGGTTGCACAGAAGCTTGCGGTAAGCCTGTCCGCAGTGGATCCCGTGTTCTACACGGGAGATGATCCTGTGTGGCGCGGTGCAGTGAGACCGCAGTGTATTTTCGCTTTTATGATTGGACGCAGTTCTGGGTCAACGTGATGGAGGAAAAGTATGCAGATCCAAGGGCAGTGATGGCGTGACACAGTGAGTGCACAACGTTGTGGTAGTAACGGCTGCACTGGATTATTTTCACCAACAGTGTTTTTTTTTTCCTCTCTCACAGGACTCTTTTTCTTGTAGTTTTCTTCCTAAAATCAATTTTTTGAACCCCCAAAACCCCTCACTAACTCACCTATTTATAATAAAAATTGATTAACCATAATCCCTGAAATTGTGATTAACTGAAACCTAGCTTTTTGGCCCAATAACACTACTTTTATGGGATTCAAACCACCAACTAAGTCAGATTTTGACTTAGTATTTATCCATTATTTTGAAAAATCTAATTAAAACATAATTAAATTATATTTTAATTACTTGTATATTCTATAAATTCCGAAAAAATAAATAAATAATTATTTGAGTATGCTTTAATTTTATAAAATGATATTTTCTAAAAAATAAAATATAAAAATAATTTTTTTGTTTATTTGGTATTTAAAAGTGATTTTTAAGAACATTTCTCTTATTTCTATTTTAAAATTCGAATTTAATTACAAAAATGATATAAAAAATATTCTTAATTATTCTTTACTTATTTTATAATAAAATTAAAAAAAATGAATAAAATAATGATACAATATTATTTTTATCATTTTTTCTTTGAAAAATGATTGTGGGCTCTTTAGGGTTCATTTAAATTTAATTCTTTTTAGTTACTTTTTATTATTTTGAATTTTCGGTTAACCCAATCACTTAGATATAGGAACCTTATCGATATAAAATTAGCATTATCATTTGTTATATTTTCAGTTAATCCAAGCACTTAAATTTAGGGACCTTATCAACCTAAATTTAAAATTATTACTCACTATAGTTCCCTCATACATGATTATAATTATTATTTATTAACCGAAATAAGAAAATATTTTTATTATTTTCAATTTTAACATTCTGGGCTTTTTTCTGGACTGGACAAAATTTGAGTGGTCAGTTAACATAAAATCAAAGCAACATGTCTTCGAAGCATGTAAATAATGTTAGATGGTTGAGTCAACAAACATGACCCATCTAATTAGATGGGTAAGTAAATTTTATTGTTGAAGTTAATCATGAATAATTTAATTGTCCTATAATTAGAATAACTAACAAATATAATGCCGTTGTCAGATTTAAATTTTTATTTGTTGTTTGGCCCATTATTTGTAAATACGGTGAATTTGGATTTGGACTCTTCGGGTTATCTAATAACTGATACTAGAACAATTGAAATTGAGTATTGATACAACAACTAATTATAGTTTATTCGTCTAGTCCTGACAATTTTCTTAGTGATATAGTGACTACATTGTGTGTTCTATTGGTGATATTGGTTAGAATGTAGAGTAAATTTAAAAAAACTTACGCTTAAAATAAGTAGATCTCCACTCTTATTTGTATGGTCTCTTGTATTAAAAGTCTTCTTAAAAATATGGTATGTTGGTGATAATTGAAGAGGTATGTTCATTAGAAATATGGTAAGTTTACTTGAGGGGGACTATTTACTAACGTTGGATTCATACTTTGCAAAAAGATCGTCGAAGTCAAGTATGAACTTATTAAAATAGATAAAGTCATAAACCTAATACCTTAAGATTTTTAGTCAAAATATAATACGAGATCTACTTATTATCTATATCAGTCACAAAATCCTTGTGCTCTTGTATAGATAGATTCATGACAACAAGGTATACTATTATGTAACAAATGTTGAATGTATAATATATAGTAGGTAATTACATAATTTTGTGAATGTTTAATACACAGCAGCACAATCCCATTCAAACTGAATCACTTCAAAACCAACTCAAATTCAAAACCAGTAATGATATATTAATAGCTTTATAAAGAAAAATCATTGAAATCAAATTTCAATAACTTGTATTACAAGTCATGGAAACTAGTGCAAACATGTTATTCTAACCATTCAAATTTAAATTCAACACTCTTTTCTGTATCACACATAGATAATGTGCTAGACAAATCACTACTTACAAAACATGAAAGTTCCTCTGTCTCGCATAATTTCTTGTAGCATTTAACCTCAACACCTTTTAGATAATGTCTCCAACATTTTTGTACAACGTTATCTCTGCAACATGTTGGATTTTCTTCTCTACCCAATAACTCACGACAGACAAACTGCATTTTTTTGTTAAACAAATATACAAGTTAAACAATAGCATATATATAATTATCTCATGTTGGATATGAGGGGAGAGTGAACGAGTTTATAAGTGAAAAAGTCTACGAAACCATTGCTTTAAAGCTTCAAGACGTGATATTTCACTTGTGGCTCTTCACTCTTCCCATATCCTAGTAACAATGGAACTCTTCGATGCTTTGAGGCTCCCCGACTGTGGTCGGGGTCAGACATATAACTAAGATGTATATCATTCTTCAGCTAAGGAGGGTTACCTTGATAAAGGGATCACCATTAAGAACACAAGTTTCTATCAACAGATAACTTGGATGGCAAGTAAAAAGCAACACATCAAGAAAAGATGTGTAATCTGATGATGCCACAAAATAACTTAGTACCAACTTCTTGATCTTCGTTGCGGGATGAATAAAGTTTTGTGCTTGTAGCTGTTCTACTGTGATCAAATTCTACATTACAAAAATTTCATGACATTAAACTTCATTAGGGAATGAAAAAAAAAGTGGAGACAACATTAAAATTTCATGCATCAATGACCATAGATCATGAATAGAATGATATTAGTGTGGATATCATATAGTAACAATGTTGTGTTACTAACATTACTCAAAGTTTATATCAGTAATAACTTGAATAAGGAAATACTTCACCAGTGAAATGCAGTTGGCATAGACTTGGCATATCAATCTCAACCTGCCATGGACTCTCAGGTATATCATTCCCATACAAATGTAAAATTTTGACATTGCAATGTTGAATTCGGAATCTATTAACACTTTCTCCTAGATGTAAGTGAAATTCCTTAAGAAGGGTAAAGGTGGAAAGCATTTCTTGCAATGAGATGTGTTGAGTCGTAAACCGCGGCAAGAAGCCGCACAACAGAGTCCTTATGTTGTTAGTAGAGTCCGAAAGATGCAGTTCGCGAAGCGCGGTAAACTTGAGAGTTAGAAGGTTTATAGCATCAATCGTAAGCATTTGAACATTTACAAACACATAATGAAGCATCAGAAAGTTATCAAGTTCAAGAAAATCCATTGTGTGATCCAATATAAGAGTGAGTTTCTCAAGTGATTGGCAAGAATCTACTAGGTTCTGAACTTGATAATCATCAGCAACAACATCATACAAAGTTAGTTCTTTCACAAACTTGAATTCTTCTAGATCCTCAAGTGTTGTTTCAGGAAGTTTACAACCATGTAATTTAACAACCACTAAGGATCTTGAGGTGAAAAAAAGTTCAGGTATAATGTAGATTTGGGTTAGACTTGAAACTCTAATAGTTAACTTTCTAACACAGTTACTTACGACCCAAGAAATCCAATTATCTATATCAGAAACAAAATCCTTGTGCTCTTGTATAGAAAGATTCATGACAACAAGGAATTCTTTGATGACAGCCTTGTTACTTTGCAATGGAGACAATGATTGGTTTACTCGATTCACGAACTCAGGTACGGTTAAACCGAGGTTCTGTTGATCAAAGGTGAATGTAAAGACTGGAAGAGAATTCCAAACTCTAAGCCAAGTCTTGGAAAGAATAGAGGTAGAAGCAGCATCATGTATTGGTAAAAAGAATAGAATGTGTTGCATAATTTCATCTGGTAAGTGTGATATATAACTCATATCAGCATTGCATTCTGATTCCATTCTGAAAAATCCTTCTAAGGTATCAAAAATATGCAAACTCTAATATAGCTATGAAGTATAAAGTTTGGACTATGTGATAGAAGAAAATCTGGTGGATAGTGAAGTTGTGCTTAATTCTAAGTTTAATATATAGTGTGTGATTGTAAATTAAATAAGATCAGAAAGATTAAGTAGGATAAGCCCTTATCAAAAAAGATATTGTATCACATTGTATCTTAAGAGATATAATTTAGATATAACTAATATAATTTTTTCGGCATTATCAAACATATTTGGTCACTTTATAGTGAAATCTTACACTACTATATAACTAGGATATAATAAATAATTATGACTCAGATATGATATAATTTCATTATTGAATAAGAATAAGTCTACGTTTTCTTCATATAATTTTTTTTTATAATTGGGTCATGTTGATTGTTAAGAGATTGGTTTTTATTATTATAGATTGAATTCAACTTTGGTTGCAAAACTACTCCCCTTCAATAATTCAACGGATTTTATCTTTGAAAGAGTAATTTTAGGGATTACTTTTATCTCTCTTTTTTATTAGAACAATTTGAATTATCTTTATCTCTTTTATTTTTTTAAATTACAATTCAATTTTTGTAATTTATCATCTTTTATGATACAAAATATTTTTAGACTAGCAAAGTACTCATGAAGTTGAAATGACAAGTTGTTATTGTTAATTAATTAATATAATTGTTTATGATAAATTAAATCATTAGATATATTTTAATATTTCATATCTCAATTTAAGATGAAGATTTCATCTAATAAAGATTGTAAATCGCAATACAATAAAAGCTTGAAAAGTCGAGATATTTAACATTTTTATGAGGTGTAGCTTTGACCCAAGAATATACTTAAAATTATAGCTAATCACAAAATATCAGCATTAATATCTCTTTAATAACGCAAATCTCAAAATTAAAATTATATTCCTGTTCCTTATCTTTTTGTAGTTGTGGGTTTCTTCTTATTTCAAAACTTTTGTATTTTCAAGACTTATTTAAAAGCATTTTCCAATTTTGTCCTCATTAAATAATTTTCTTTCATGTTTTTTACATTATGAATTAATTACAGAATTAAATCTTTACAATTTCTAAGATAATTTTTTTATTAAAAAGTCTGTAAAATAGAAATTAAATTAATATTTTCTTAATCTGTATCAATAGTTTCAATACCTTAAATTAAAAAAAGATAAAGAATAGATGGACTAAGCGAATATTCAATATTATACCATGAATGAATGAGGTAAAGTTAATTGTTTTATTACTATTATTTATCAAATGTACAATAGCTGTTAAAACAAGCAACTCTTTAATACACACTTCAATACTCTGATTTATTTTTCTTATTTTTACATTTGCATTAAATAATTTTCGATAATATCGACATCAAATATTGGTTTTGAAATAAAAATCTAACCATTAAAATAGAAACATTAAATTGGGATTAGAAAGCAAGTTGAAGTCAACTAGAATGAGCATGGCAGTAGAAGTTATAAAGTGTGTGAAGAAAGGTAATTCCAAAAAGAAAATATAAATAGTAAATACCACTAACCATTGATTTAATAGTGTAAAGTAACCTCAAAGATTAAGAGTTCGATTTTTGTTGGGTAGAGAGTCAACACACACCAACTTAGTTCCTTATTCATAGGATGACATATAACTTTGGTTGTACATTCATATTTTATTTGGTTTCATTATCTACAAATTATGTACATCTATATTTATACTATATAAAAGTCAAAACTACAAATAACTATCGTGACATAATTTTTTATATTCCAAAGTTACTCTTTTGGTAACTTCTCCATTAATAACTATCTAAACTTCCAAATTTATTTTTATTCTTTTTTCAAAATACATCATTATTCTTCAACATATTTTCTTATTTTTATCTTTTCTTCTTTAATTTTCTTACATCTTTAGTCTTTATTGAGTTTCTATATAACGTTTGTTATATTAAATTATTTTCTTTAAAGAATGTAACATAAAAATGACACATATTAGAAAAACTAAGAATGCGGGTTGATAGACACGGAGTACCGATCAACACTAGTACTGATAAAACAAGTTTTTCTTAGATTCTAAAGCATACTTACTAGAACCTAATTCATGTTAATCCTTCAACTTTCAATCTAAAAGTATGGCAAACACTCCCAACAATATTACAAGGGTAAAACAATAATTAAACCTTAATCCAAATTGTTAAGTATATTTAAGTGTGTAGGAGATGATGAATGAAATAGTTAATAATTTGTAAGTGAAAAAGATACATAAAACTATTACATTAGGATTTTAGTTGTCTCATTGGAGGCGGGCCATTCATCTCTATAAAACATGATAAGGAGTGGTTGTAATCCAAATGAGACAAATAATGGAACTTTTGGTACCCGAAACCATGCCCCATACCAATTAAAACATGACAGGTCAATTAAAAAAATTAAACATTCATTATTATTTTTTTCTGTTTTTGTTTCAATATTATTAGTGTGAGATACTTGTCCCTCAATTACATGCTCAACGTATGCCTGTCCAATTTCTTACATCAAACTTGACAAGTTTCGGTCTAATCAATGCTTGAACAAATCTACCAAAAAGGATGCTTGAGTTCTTATTCATTACTATGCAATAATCATAATTCTACATCATCTTTACATACAACAACCAAGCCTTAATCCTTCCGTGAAACAATAATTGTAACCGGAATTGATTTTCGATTACATCATCCTTACATCTCCAAACAAAAAAGTGTCGAAAACACTCCCTATAGAGCATAACCAACAACAATTCTTTGCCAGTTATCAATCATCAGTATTAAGATCACCCCATCTTACATTGTGCTTTGCAGCAAGGTAATGTGCTCCAACTGGTCCTCTGCTTCCATAGGGATATAGCTCCGGAGCAATCTTCTTGTTCTCGATTTCCTTTAGCAACGGAGTAAATAGTGCCCAAGCTGCATCAAGTTCATCGCTTCTAATGAACAACCGACGCTCACCTTCGATAGAATCTAAGAGTAGCCTCTCATATGCATCTGGTATTTCTCTTGGATACCTTCACAGAAATCGAATGTGTTATATTAATGCCGTTATAAAAACATGTTTTTGTATCTCTTTCAATATCATGGTTGAATTCAGCTTATGGAACTTTTGTATGATTGTTACGCTATATTTTCGCAATCAATGGTTCTGTCGAAGTATAATTACAACGATGGAAATGCAAGACTGACACAAATGGTTAGTAACATCTTATGCATCCGAAGAACTAACTAGATTAATATTTTAACTTCTCCATTCAAATTTAACTTAAACTAGAAGTGATACTTAATCTACAAATAGTAAAAATGAAGCTAATTTAGTCGATTCGCGATTCTATGTAGTACATATCTAGAATATCGAAAAATACCTTGCTCGGTAAAGCAAATTTAAGTCACTTCGATCTAATCTCATTCCGAGACCAGGAACTTTGTTGTTGATCTTCAAATATATAGCTTCATCAGGTTGCACGCGAAGCACAAGCTCATTGGTGGCCTTGTCCAGATCAGTTCCAAAATTCCGCTTGTACAAGTTACCCGGGACATGTCTGAATTGTACTCTGATTTCTGCACTGGATACATTATGATCTACGTCACTAAAATTCCGAAGAGTATATCGCAAAATCAAAGCCACACATAATAAATCTTAAGAAAGAAGAAATGCTTAATACCCTTTAGTATGGAGAGCCTTGCCAGCTTTCATGAGAAAAGGAACTCCATCCCATCTAGCATTGTTAATAAAAAGAGCTGCTGCTGCAAATGTCGGCGTAAGACTACCATTTGGAACAGTTGGATCGTCTGTATAAGCAGGATATGATTTGCTACCCTTGCTGTGGCCCTTATATTGACCAATAACAACATCTTCTAGTTGTAGTGGTCTCATTGATCTCAGAACCTTCACCTGAGTTAAGACCATTCTCAGTGAACACCAATATCAGCATGATTCGGAAACACTAATTCCCGATAAACAACCTTTTTAGAAAACGGTGGCCCAAGGCTCCCACCTAGTGTGGTATGGGGAGGGTAGATGTATGCAACCTTATTCTCGCAAGCGAATAGGCTGATTCTAGGATTTTAACCTATGATGACCTCTAGGCCACAAAGCAAGCAACTTTATCGTTGTGCTGAGGCTCGGCCTTCTTAATAAACAGCCTTTTGTGGGCAAAAACATTGTTTTGGATTTAATCTGACATGTTTGGCAACCATAATTGGATTAAGAAAAATCAGTTTTTATTGTAAAACCGGTTTCTAGAGACGTTACAAGTTTGAAGCTTATTTAAAAAAGTTGTTTGACTACTTTAAACCGACCACATTTTCTCATTTCAACTGTATTGAATAAATATATGAAACCTTTCCATAATATCTGAGTATTTAGGAGGACTTGATTGAAGAACTTATCGTATATTATCAGTAAAGTAAACTATAGATAGTGAAAGCTGAGAAGAGATTTACCTTTTCATTTCTGATATCCTCGGCATCCAAGCTAACAGGCGTTTCCATTGCAAACAATGCAAGTATTTGCAGAAGATGGTTTTGCATTATGTCGCGAATGATTCCGTAGTTGTCAAAGTAACTAAAGAAAAAGCATAAAGATGATCTGATTAGTTGTGTGGATTATCATTTCTTTGTAATATCATCAAGAACCGTATATGACTCACCCCCCTCGACCCTCGGTTCCAAAATCTTCAGAAAATATTAGCTGCACATTGCGAATGTAGTCCCGGGACCATAGAGGCTCAAAAACAAGATTTGAAAAGCGAAGCACGGATAGATTCTCCACGAGCTCCTTACCCAAGTAATGGTCAATCCTGAACAATTTTCAATGAGTCAAAACTTTTCTCTCTAGCTTGTTAAAATTGAAAAAAAGAACCAAATGCACCTGAATATTTGATCTTCTGTGAGGTACTGCTTCAAACATCTTGTTAGATTACTAGATGATTCAAAGTCACGACCGAATGGCTTTTCAACAATGACCCTCGTCCAGCCGTTTTTCGAAGAAGCTTTAAGGCTAGCACATCGCACCACATCCACAAATATGTTTGGAGGTATTGACAAATAAAACAACCTGTTTGAAAGTTTTCCATCCTAGAAGAAACCATTGTCAAATATATCAAAGTATAGTCTCAAACTCGATCTCTATGACTAAGGATCCTCTCCAGTACTCGAGAGGCAAGTAATACAAAAACAAAAGAAAATACAACTTGGTATAATACATTTATCCTTTTATTTACAATCAAATAACACTTTCGTCATTGAAAACAAAAGGAAAAACAAGAACTCCCCTCTCCAATACTGGAGGAGAGGATCCTTGTTCGATCTCTATATATGTATATAATCTCAAATCTCAAGTTCGATAATTAGGCCGACCCCTATCATGTAAAATCTAATGTTAATTTGTATGAAATCATATATTTAGTTATGACAAATATAAAATGCCTTAAATTTTACAATTGATAAGAGAAACCTTTTGTACTACCACTGTTTCAACTTTCAAATCACCACTACTCTATAGGTTTTTGCACCCTAGATCCAAAGAGAATTTTTTTCCAAAACTAAGCAACTAAACTCGTTCCACACTTCGGGCTATTCCAAATTTACAAGCATTTATGTTAAATAAAATACCATACAAAACCAGATAAAAGAAAGAGATTGCAGATATGGTACCTCTTTCTCTCTGAGCTTGCAATCCAAATCCGAAAAGTGGTCCTCAGAATTGTACAAACCAGAATGGTAAAAGCACCTTTTTAAGAATTGATCCATTTTATCTTCACAGTTTTCCCTGCAAGTTCAAAACTATCAACATATATAAAATGAAAGGAAGTATAGGATGAGAAAAGAGATACATAATGTTATCACAATAGCACTTACTTCTTATCGATTCTGCATGTTAGAGTTCGGCTAATCATATTCCTTAATTCTTCATCAGTCATTTTAGTCCGAGCATATCCAAACACAACAAAATTCTGCATAATGAGTACAAATACAGAACCTTATGTTAGAAAACATTTCAATCATCTAAGTCATTGTAATTCATCAATGTTTAGGCATCGCTGCCGAATGAAACTAGATATACTATGAAAAAGTACAACCTCGGGTAGCCAATCTTCATAATAAAGAGCGAAAAGTGCTGGAAAAATCTTCTTTTTGGCAAGGTCTCCAGAAGCTCCAACAACAGTTATGCTAAGGTTGGATCCTGTAGATTCTGAGCCTGCCAAGGGAAATGATCCTTCAACTGATTGATGCTTGGTATCTTCTTTAGCCAGTGAACTTCCAGCCAAACCTATTTAACATATGTCAGTATATGATATACGATTTTAACTAAAAAAAAGCGGCCCAGTACACGAGGTTCCCACTTAGTGGGGTCTGGAGAGGGCATATGTATGCAGTATTACCCCGCAAGCGGAGAGGCTGTTTCCAGGATTTGAACCTGTGACCTCATGGTCACTAAGCATAAGCACTCATTAAAAACAAGTAAATGGAGCTACAAATAAGATGTGATTTTAGTGCAACATGACAAAACTAAAACTTAGACATATCGGTGAGTTCTTAGTATTGACTCAGATTAGCACATTTCAATTACTTGCCAACTTCCTTCATTATAACTATATCAAACAATGAGGAAAAGAAAAAGAACCAACAAGCACGGCTATCCTAAGGGTTTGTTTACGAGTTGAGTTCTAGAGGGGAAGGGCAGTCCAACGAGAACGGCACTGGAAGTTGGTTTTAGTCCTCGTATGCCCTAACCAAACTTTATTCCACAAGATGATGCTCGCTAATGGATTAAAGGGCACCATAACGAGCTAAATTTTCACCAACAAACAAGCCTTAATCTCACTAGGTAAGGTCGGCTACATGGATCAAACAACACCATAATGCTCTATCATAAATCATGTTCATTAACAAAACATTGATCTCGTATTGATCTTTGAATCATCTTTCCTAATCGTTTCGCACATGATTTTTCTCTATAACCAACTAAAGTTAACATTCATAACATATGTAACAACATTACATAAAAAAACAAGCAACATATGTAAAAAATGATGAATATATGAGAATGAAGAACACACCATCATGAGAAGAAACAACATTTAGAGGATGCCCATTTGAGGATCTGAGCTGAAAATGGTTACTAACTCGGCTTCCAAGGCAAATGCAAGAAAACAATAAAGATGAGTTTTTGCTTCCTTTGACTGCATTAAATTTGCCATGAAATTGTGCATCATTCTTCAATGCATAGGACATAACATTGGTTGAAGAAAAACAAAAAATTGTAGCCATATAATTTTGTTATCACAAGTAAAACTTATGAACTTAAGAAGATACAAAGAACTAAACAATCCAATTCAAGAAACAACTATGTTGAGTTCAGTGTTGGAATTCAGTTTATATAGTTAGTTGTTGAAGTAACTAGATAATGTTTTAGTTCACTGTCATGGTTTATGATCATGAATGTGACATTTTACCAAAACTACCCTTTTAGTTAGGAAAGTGGCAAAATTAGATAAGGGGTTAGATTGTAAATGCATAATAGGAATATCTTCAATGTGAGGTCCTAGTTTTTCCTTCACCAACTTATTAAATTTAATCTCTTAATAAATCTAAAGTCTGAAATTGATTTTTTCAACTTTGGACAATAAATGTGATCAGACTATTTAGTCCAATAAGTAAACTATGAGGGCCATTTGTATTACAATGATGATAAATTTGAGGATGGGCTGATACATTAGCCTTTAGCACTGGTTAAATTTATATGCAAAAAAAAATATAGAGAAAAAACTAGCACCCAGAATGTAAAAGTTTTATATACTGTCAGTCTGTTATATACCATTCATTTTAATTATCATTGACTCGTCAAAAAAATAATATAAATTGGATAAAGTACTTATTATATATAAATCTTTACACTGATAATATATAGATATTATCCTGAAAAATTTAAGTTCCTTATAACCCTTTTTCTTTCTTTTGTCAAAATTTCTTATGTTGTGGTATATAACAAAAACCAAATCTTAATTTTAAAAATGAATTGGTTATATGGATCAAACCAATAGTATAACAACAAATTTATATGGAACTGACATCCATTTGATGTAGTGACTTATGATATGGTATGATATCCAATTTTTACATCTAGAGTAGGATTTGTTTGCTTCTTGTTAACCTTATACTCTATATACTTTGTCTATTCGACTTATACAAAAGTCATGTACTTCTAAAGTTTTTCTTCACATTTCTAGTTTCTCATTTAATTTGACTCTCGAATTTCCAACTACTACAATATCATTCATAAAAATATGCATTGTGATATCGGTTCTTAGATGTGCCCAATAAGTACTGTTAGAGTATATTTAGATTGATAGAGAATTATCATATCTAGAATTTAGTTAATTTTATTTTATCTGAATTTATTTATAGTTTATGTTTCTATTGTTAGTCATTATTTAATTATTATTATCTTATAATTTGTAACAATTTTTGTCAATATAATAAATTACATGAGATGATTTATATTGAGTTTGACTAATCTTTATCATCTAAACAATTACAAGTACATCAAAGATCAAGAAATAGGGACTTAATATTGACCATTAGTATAGTTTAAATGGTAATAGAAAATCTTCTCTCACTTTATCTTATATTCTCATACTAGTCTTCAGTCTTTCATACATATTCTTAATAGCACATATAATAATTTTTAAAAGAGGCAGATTTATAAACTTGTTTTTACCTAAAATATGGGAAGGTCATTTTAAGTGTACACATAATCATAGAAAAATGTATATTTTGTGAATTGCAAGGAAACTGTTTACGTTTATGTATGGAGGAACAAAATGACACATTGATAAAGACATTATATTTGATTAAGTCCCATATTAAACTTACTAAGTTCGAAGGATATATATTCAGCGAAATGGATGTCATATCAATATAATCAATGAAGAAAATATTGAATACCTTCATATCTCTAAATGGTTTAAAAAAAAGAGAGTTGGAACTTGGAACAATGCAAATATTTTGTATTAAATGGATATCACTATAAAATTTTGTTATACTAGTAAGGATATCTCTCACCTTTTTTATTAAGGAACTAATTACTTTCGAGGTTCATGAAAGTCTCTTCCAATGAGTGTTACTTCCAAGAATCGAACCCTCGATCTTAGGAATCCAATAGGATCTTACACCACTTGACCAACACTTGTTGATATGGATATTATTACATTTGAACTACATAATATAATTAGAAGTTTATGATGTGAAATGTCCGGTTATACCTGTGAAAAATAATTGTAATCTCATGTGGATATCCACTGAAAAATCATAAAATTTTCCACTCCAATAATTTGTTGTGTGCTACTTGTTCCCAAAGAAAGTTGATTATTCTATCATCACCAAGAAAAATTGGGAGGGAAACTCTCACATTTTTGGAACCTATACAAGGTGATATTTTGGGTCAATATATGGCTATGTGAATCATTTAGGTAATTTATAATTTTAATTAATGCATCAACTAGATAGCCACATGTTTGTTTATCATAAAAAAAAAGTGGAGATCCACTTACTACGAGAGTAAGTTTTTTAAACTTACTATCTATCCTAGCCATCAATTCTATGGACATCTAATGATTTAAATATACTAATTAATTAGAACCATTAGATTTCTCTAAAATTGATAACTAGGATGATGAATAAGTTTAAAGTAAATGAATCCCTCCTCATTAGAAAATGAAAATCAATTCTTAAAAAACTTAGAAGGAAGATTTAAAGTTGTAAAAAAATGAAGAACCAAACTAGTGACATTATTAGATGTTATCATCATTAAATGCAACTATAAATAGGAGTGGATTTAATGTGAATGCTGTAATAGAAAAAATGGAGTAAGAGTCACCTCACAAAAAACAATTATGTTTTGTAGTGTATTTTTAATATCAAAATTATAATTTTAATATAAAAATGGAGTAAGAGTCCTCTTCCGATGAACATTTTTTTATCCACAAGACTCGAACTTGAAACCTGACTTAAGAGGAATCAAACATGTACCACTTGAACCAATGCATGTTGGTACTTTCATATAATTTAAATGTCATAAATGTTAATTTTTTTTTGAGTTCTTAGTACATTTTTCTATAACTGTGGATGTAATTTCATTATAATGCTTCATTGGTCCTCTTCCTTTTATATGGCCCACTTGCCTATTTATCCTTATTGGAAATTGGGCTAGGAAAAAAGGTGTAGAAATGGATATATGGATAAGAAGTCTGAAACATTTCTTGATATATACTTAGAATCTCAAAGAAAATAATAATATTATTAAATATGTAGTTTGAGAGATTTCTATTTTTCTGTGCAATATCATATGACCAAAAGAGCTTAAGCATTTTATTATGGCGACAACACTGACACTAAGAACTACTTGCACAATTGAGGGCACTTTTGCAAATGTCATAAAGAGACAACTTAGTCCACTAATCAATACAACAACAACATAATTGTAATCTCCGGAAACAACATTATTTGTTCTCAACTCCCAAGTTCAAGTGGTACATGTTTGATTTCCCTTAAGCAAGGTCTCGGGTTCGAGTCTTGTGGATGGAAAAAATACCTAATAGAAGAATTAGCCTCACATACCTGTAGATATTTTCGGCTCGGACAAGATTCCCTCCAATGCGAGGATATATGTGGGAAACCAAAAAATAAAAAACTCCCAACTAGATGTTTACGTGATTGATTCTCACCTAGTTTAAGTGCTTGTTAATAACTATAGTATGTCCATTGACATCACTACTTGAGGTCATGCAATCTCTCAAGTTATAGCACCAATTCTTATCATTCCAACAACACAGTAAAATAAACCATTTTAGTCAAGAACCTAATATTTCCTATCAAATGATTTTTAGATATGTGATACATATCCCAATTACTCCATCATAATGCAGTGAAATGAAACCATTTTGCTAATAAAGACATATCAAATAATTCAATATTCTTTATTCTCAACTCACCCTCCTTTACATGCTTAAAACCAATTTCTGTTTAACCCTAACCTATTTTTATTTATAAAATTATAGAAATATTTATATTAGATAATATAGAATCTAATAAAGTATTTATTCATTTTTTAATATTCTTTTTAACTTTAGTATTATAAACGTTTTTATTTTATTTGACTTGTTCTAATTGTATAATCATGAATGACTCAATCTTTCCCATAAAATTTCTTGAGCTATAAAAGCTTCATGTACTAGAACAACCAACACTTCAACCACCAATAAGAATGATCCTATGCTTGAGCCATAGGATCGAACATGAATCATTAATTAAAAATTGCCACATAAGTAATAATAAATTTTTTAAAAATAAAAAAGTTGTATTTTTATATTATTTGCTAAAAATTGATTGATCTCATATAGTAAATAAGAATAGACTTTAGAACATATGATATATATTCCATAGGATCATGTGCTTGAAGCGTTTACCAATATGTGCTTCATCTTTAGGACTTCCATTCATCAACACATATAAAATCCCTCACAAAACACAAGATTTAACTCATCCAATCCAATTATCACAAAAGCTAACCCTCACTACCATATATTCCAAAAATGATCAACTAACATAATCATACACATTTTCAAAGTCAACTTTTAAGCACAAATGATGCTTACCATATTTAGTAGCATGGTCACCACTACACTCAAAATTATTAGTAAGTAGTTTGGAATTATCTTGTATAGGCAGCTCAAAAAGGAATATCTCTAAATTCAGGGGTCAACTTACAAAAATTAATAAGAAAAAAATGTATGTACTAATATTGTATGAGTTTTATACGATATTACTGCATCATTCACCATTCATATTTAATCATCATCGAATAAATTATATAAATGAATGATAAATGATAATTAAATATATACAAATGTTAGATGCCTCTCATTTCTATGCCTTAAAAGAATTTTATGACTATTTTATGGCTCTCTTTAATGGTATTTTATGTCACTTTTATGGCTTTGTTTCCAAGCATCCAATGCTTCATATCCAAGATACCAAGACTTTGCTTGCCTATAAAAGGACACATATAAAGAGCTTCAAAATCATCTTCACAACACACAACATCTCTTTCATTTACACATATATTGTGAGTGCATTCTTGGTGAGAATTCTTGTTCCATTTGAGAGAGTATTTGTGAGAAAAATATTGTCATTTGTCCTCATCATTATAAGAGGATTTCTTGTACTCTTCTTTTTTACATAGTGGAATTTTGCTCTTGATCGCCCATGGTTTTTTTCCTCTCACACTGAGGGGTTTTTCCACGTTAAATCTTGTGTGTTATTTTCTTTATCCTTTACTTGCTTCTCTTTTGTTCTCAATTGATTCAATCCTGTGCTTCCGCATTGTGCTCTAACCTTAACAAGTGGAATCAGAGCTCTTACTAAATTGAGAATTTCAAAATGTCTGCAAAATTTGACATTGAGAAGTTTGATGGAAAAATTAGCTTTTCTATTTGGCGAGTCCAAATGAGGGCCGTTCTTATCCAGAGCGGATTAAAGAAAGCTTTAGATGGGAAGTCAAAGAAACCAGTTTCCATGACCGATGATCAATGGGACGAGTTGGATGAAAAGGCGCTTTCAACAATTCAACTTTGTTTGTCGAAGGAGGTTCTTCGTGAGGTTGCCAATGAAGAAACCGCTGCGGCTTTGTGGCTGAAGTTAGAAACTTTATACATGACCAAGAGCCTCGCAAACAAGCTTCGTCTCAAAGAACGGTTATACACCATTCGTATGGTTGAAGGTACTCCTATTCAAACTCATCTTGATGAGTTTAATTCTATTATTATGGATATGCAAAATATTGATATTAATATTGAAGATGAAGACAAAGCTGTTTTGTTGGTTGTCTCTTTACCTTCTACCTATAAGCACTTCAAAGAAATCATGTTGTATGGAAATAATGATACCTTATCCTTTGAAGATGTTAAATCTAATTTATTGTCCAAAGAAAAATTTGATCTTGAAGTTAATTCTGTGGACAAGGGTGAGGGCTTAAGTGTTCGAGGTAGAACTCAAGAAAAAGGGAGTACCAATTATAAAAAGTTCAGATCCAAATCCAGAGGTCGCAAATCCAACAAAACTTGTCGCTATTGCAAGAAACCGGGGCATGACATTCCTGATTGTTTTATCTTAAAGAAAAAACAAGAAAAACAAGATAAGGGAAAATTTCAACAATCCTCTGAAGCTGCTAATATTGAAGCCAATTCTGACGGTGATATTCTTTTATCTGTTGTCTCTTATAATAATAGGAGTAAAACAGAATGGATTCTTGATTCTGGATGTACTTTTCATATGTGTCCTTATAAGGACTTATTCACCACTTTTGAACATGTTGACAGTGGTGTTGTTTTGATGGGCAATGATACCCAATGCAAAGTTGCAGGAATAGGTACTATTCAGATCAAGGCTCATGACGGTGTTGTCAGAACCTTGGCTAATGTCCGCTATATTCCAGATTTGAAGCGGAACTTAATTTCTCTTGGCACCCTAGAGTCTCTCGGGTGTAGGTATTCAGCTGAAGGTGGAGTTCTAAAGGTATTGAAAGGTGCTATGGTATTATTGAAAGCTAACCGGATTGGTAGTTTATATGTCTTGCAAGGTTCTGTTGTGACAGGTTCAACAGCTGTATCTTCTTCAATGCATGATAATGACATTACCAAATTATGGCACATGCGCCTGGGCCATATGAGTGAAAAAGGTATGCACCTTCTAAGCAAACAAGGTCATCTTGGTAAACATGGCATTGGTAAATTGGATTTTTGTAAACATTGTGTTTTTGGGAAACAGAAAAAGGTTAGTTTCTCCACTGCAACTCACCGTACCAAAGGTATTCTTGATTATATTCATTCTGACCTTTGGGGGCCTTCTAAATTTCCTTCTCATGGAGGATGTCCTTTCATCATCATCATTCTACTCCTCATACTATCCTCATCCTCATTCTCGTCCTCATCCTATCCTCATCCTTGTCCTAATCTACATCCTATCCTCATCCTCATTCCCGTGCTAAACCTATCCTCATCCTCATCCTAACCTCATCGTCTTCCTCATGCTCATCCTCATCCTCATCCTCTTCCTCATGCTCATCCTCATCCTCATCCTCTTCCTCATGCTCATCCTCATCCTCATCCTCTTCCTCATGCTCATCCTCATCCTCATCCTCTTCCTCATGCTCATCCTCATCCTCATCCTCTTCCTCATGCTCATCCTCATCCTCATCCTCTTCCTCATGCTCATCCTCATCCTCATCCTCTTCCTCATGCTCATCCTCATCCTCATCCTCTTCCTCATGCTCATCCTCATCCTCATCCTCTTCCTCATGCTCATCCTCATCCTCATCCTCTTCCTCATGCTCATCCTCATCCTCATCCTCTTCCTCATGCTCATCCTCATCCTCATCCTCCTCCTCATCCTATCCTCATCCTCTTTCTCATCCACATCCTATCCTCATCATCATCCTCATCCTAATCCACTTCCAAATCCTCATCCTATTCTCATTCTCATCCTCATCCCATCCTCATCCTATTCTGATCCTCATTCTCGTCCTTATCCTAT
>NW_017727959.1:29857-30107 GCF_001865875.1 Lupinus angustifolius
TCCTCATCCTCGTCCTCATCCTATCCTCATCCTCATCCACATCCTATCATCCTCCTCATTCTCGTGCTAATCCTATCCTCTTCCTCATCCTAGTCCTCATCCTCATTCTCGTCCTCATCCTATCCTCATCCTCCTCCTCATCCTCAATTTCATCCTCATACTCATCCTCCTCCTATACTCTTCCTCATCCTATCCTCTTCCTCATCCTATACTCATCCTCCTCCTCATCCTATCCTCATCCGCATTCTCG
>NW_017727959.1:30207-30522 GCF_001865875.1 Lupinus angustifolius
CATCCTCATCCTAATCCAGTTCCTAATCCTCATCCTATTCTCATTCTCATCCTCATCCACATCCTATTCTCATTCTCATCCACATCCTATCCTGATCCTCATTCTCGTCCTCATCCTATCCTCATCCTCCTCCTCATCCTATCCTCATCCTCATCCTAACCTCATTCTCATTCTCGTCCTCATCCTATCCTCTTCCTCATCCTTATCCTATCCTCAACCTCATTCTCGTCCTCATCCTTTCCTTTTCCTCATCCTCATTCTCCTCTTCATCCTATCCTCATGCTCATCCTCCTCCTATCCTCATCATCATCGTCA
>NW_017727960.1:0-1585 GCF_001865875.1 Lupinus angustifolius
GAGAAAATTAAAGAGAAGTTACACAAAAAAGGTCAAGAAAAAGAATGAGGGAAGGAAAAATGGAAAAAAGTTGAAAGGAGTATATGTTTTTAATTAAAAATTAATTTTTGCTCTCTTTTAACATTGAAAGTATCTTTGAACATCTTGAAAAACCAATTTCCTTTGATAGCTGAGTCTCATTACAACCTAAATAAGTGAATTTCTAAATGATTTTTTGAAAATATGTGTTCAATTCTTAGTTTGAAGCATTATGAGTCAAAGTCACATAATCATAAACACATCTCATGGAACTTAAAAGGAATCATACATAAGTTTTGATCTTGTACAAACCTAATTTTTCCAAAGCCAAGTGGTTGTTATTTTACCTTTTGTTTGGGTTTGTTTGGGGACAAACAAAGTTTTAATTTGGGGGGAGTTTGATAGTGCCAAACATACCTAAAATTCATACACTTTTATGGCACTTATCTTAAGCATAATTGAGAAAAACCAACTTAAAACAATACTTTTTGTATAAAATATCACAATCTTGTATATTTGTATGTGTATTTCTTTTTTATGTGTTTTGTAGGATTTAGAATGAAGAAAAGAAGAGAAAAGGACTCATGATCAAAAAGCAAAAATAGTCAAGAAAAGTAAGGTGCTCAACCAGGCAGCTAAGCGTGCACCAAGCCCCGTTGAGCTGACCTGGACACCAGCTTGACCTGGTTCAAGCTAATCAAGCAAGCAGCTGAGTGCACCTGCTTGGCAGCTGAGTGCACCTGCTTGGCCGCTCAGCCTAGGACCAGCCTAGTCCTGGCACGATCAAACCTCCAATTGACGCGGTCAGACACCAATTGAACCAAACTCATGACCAGATCAAGAAGCACCAGGCCATGTCCCAGTCAGCAATATCAAAATTGCTGAACAAGTAGCTTAGAGGTGAAACAGGTGCGATGAGCGTTGTGCACCCAGACTTGACTTAACCATCAAGCAAACCATGAAGTCACCCATGACCTCACCTCAAGTAGCCCACCATAGGCTTTTCAGAAGTAGAGCAGCTTAGCGGTCAAACCAAGCAGCTTAGCGGAGAACCAAACTCCTGACCAGATCAGCAAGCACCAGGCCATGTCTCAGTCAGCACTGTCAAAANTGAACAAGCAGCTTAGCGGTGAAACAGGTGCGATGAGCGGTGTGCACCCAGACTTGACTTAACCATCAAGCAAACCATGAAGTCATCCATGACCTCACCTCAAGTAGCCCACCATAGGCTTTTCAGAAGTAGCTCACAATATCTGGTTTCATAGCCCACAACTAGCATTGATGAGTCAAGCATAAGGAGGTGACTAAGCTCCTTGTTCAAGGTACCGAACCCTTGCTGAAGGGTTCGGTCAGCTGCTTAGCGATCCAGAAAGCCAACAACACTTGAAATTAACAAGTCTCTCACTAGAAATCCTTTCTGAAGTTCTCTCTTCATTTCTTAGTATTTTAGAGCTTTATTTTCAAGTAAGTTTGTAATTTTAGTTTATAATTCAAGAGGAGAAAAGGAGAAGGCAAATGAGATTCAAAAATCAATTTTGTACTCTCATTTGGAACTCAAAAGCATCCA
>NW_017727960.1:1685-15041 GCF_001865875.1 Lupinus angustifolius
ACAAAACATATAACACATAATGTTTCTCTAAATATCTCTAATAAGAATGCATGAACATGCAAGAAAGAATGGATGAGATTAAGCATATGAAAACAACATGCAATACATCAGGAACAACATCAACTAAGCATGCTAATCTCTCTTCCTCACACATGCATCTCTCTTCTTCCTATTATACAGTAAATCACAAAAATATGCTCTCTAATCAATTCTAAACATTAGTATGCAATGCTTCATCTTTCTACAATTTGCCAGAGCTTATACAAAACAGATTTGACCCTTGAAATCGTTGCTTTCAGTTACGCACTTCAAACAGAAAACAATTATAACAGAAAACAGACACGTTAATCGATTAAGTCACATCGTTAATCGATTAACCAACATATATCAAAACATTATTAAATGGTAAACTACTTATATGTTATGCTTGACTCCTATACATGTTTTAGCAATTATATTATGCCTAATATGTACATATAACATGTATGATTAATGCATGAACATATAATAAACTAGATGATATGCCTCATGAATATGATATGACAATGTTAATGGCTTGTGAGACTTGCATCTAGGTTTACCTCACCTATACTCGCTAACTAAGGCACATATCCCAGACTACTTAGAAATATAACTCTATTACTATAACCTAGTCTAGATATGACCAATGAGTTCTAAGCATGTTGATTGTTGTGACATCTTCATGCTTTAACTAATTCCTTGTCTTCATCAAAAGATAGACAAGACATTGCTAGTGCAATCCTTGACACTTTGCACTTTCAATTTTCATTATAGTAATCAATGAATTCTTATTTTATATATTCCTATAATATTTTTTTTGTTATAACCATAAGTATCCCTTACTATATGGGTAAGAAACTAATTTTTAGGCGCGTGATTGTTCTACCTAACAAGTGTCATTAATAGAAATAGAACTTTTGACATACTATTTTATACACGAATTCTATATTATTTGATAAATTTTAATGAGACTCATAAAATAAATACAACATTTATACTACAAATAAATCTAAAACATGAAGTAACTACCACCATGCATGGTGTAATGTTTAGTTTCCTATTTTTTTTCCCTGAACATTTTTTATTTCTAAAATAAAAATTATAATCCTGGATAACTAACATTAATACACCTCTCTTTAAATTGGACATTATAATAAATACACAAATTTATAACATCAAGTACATCTAATAAAATATTATTCAAATTCTTTAAAATAAAATATGTACAAATTGATTACATAATAAAAACAGTTAATATATACGAAGTGTCTGTCACTCTGTCGACACTCTAGTACTAATAATATAAAAACTTATATAGTATGGATATGTGAATATTTTTGTGTAAATTATTAGCTCTTTAAAAAAATAATGTTCACACATGTCGCCTACTAGTACATGTATAGTCGGACTTGACCAGGTAGCCTCAATGAGTTTCTATTTTTCTTCTCTCTTTATCTCTCTAATCAATTAATAGTCGGTTGGAGGCTATAATAACCACTACACCAGAGTTGACGTTTAACAACGCGCATTTTAGATGCATGACAAGGATGTCAGATGTTTTCTATGTGAGTGTAGTAGTAGATAGTCATGATTACCAACGCTTTTGCGGACGCTGTTGTATGTCATACATACAATAGTGCCACCTCCAACGACCAATGTTATATATTTTATACATATAAAAGCGCACATTAAAATGTACGTTGTTGTATTGTTTATAAATATTCTCAACAATATATATATATATATATATATATATATATATGACAGCGTCACTTACAACAATTGTTGTTGTATTAATCATATACAACAACATTGTCTATAATGTGTATTATTGTATTAATCATATACAACAGTGTTGTCTAATATGTGTGTTGTTATATTAATCAAATACAACAACATTATCTACAATGAGTGTTGTTATATTGTATACATACAACTACACTTTCTATAATGAGCGTTGTTGTATTGTATACAAACAACAATGCTTGTCAGAGCTTCCCCAAACATGCGTTGCGTTGTTGATTTGTACACATTAATACATGCATATACATTTATTATAATACAAACATTCTCAATAGCACAAACACATTAATATATACCAGCCAGGAAGTTTGTATTATTAACATCAATACAATATGAATTAATTACACACAAAGAATATCATGCCAATTATGTTTTGGCAAAATACATAAAGTTACAAATAAATAATTGAAGTAAAAAATATACAAATTACAAACAAAATTATGCTATAATTATACAAAGACATGCATCTACTTCTTCCTTTTCTTTGATTGTTTTTCGCTTGTAATATTATTGTTTGGAGGAATATATTGATTCACCCAAAGCCCCTCATCAGGATCATCTCTTGTATATAAATCATCATTCATAGTTGGTCATCATTCATAGTTGACGATTATTTTGTTAGTTAAAAGAACAATTTGCCATTTCATATCAATTAGGTCACTAATATAGAATACTTGGTGATAGAATAAATGACTCATCTTTATATTTTGGCCTATTAAGATCCACCTTCATGAACCCTAAGTCATCAACTCGTCACCCCACTACTTTTCATTTTACTTTGATCATCTTGTTTCCTTGTATAAAACGTGAACCCATCAATTATGTAACTAGTGTAAGAAAAGATATGAATACTTGGACCATTGGTTAACCATTTCAATCTTTTAGAAACTGAACGTGCATTTATATTCAACTCCTCAAGAATGAGATTTTTTAGCCACTTTATGAAACAACGATTATGCTCTTTAGAAATCCAATTTTCATTCTTACTTGGTTAGACTTCCTAAGCATCTCCATGTGTTTTTCAACATATGGTTCAACCTCATCGACATTATGTAAAACATAAAAGTGCGCTTGCTCTAATTCAGTTCTTGTTATAGTCAATATTTTGTTCTCAATTATCCCTTCAATAAATGTTCTTTTGCATATCGGGGCTTTGGAATGCGTATGAAATCACCATCGATAAGATATCCAGTACAAAAATCAAGAGCTTCTTCAACAATATATCGCTCAACAATAAATCCCTCTAATCTTGATCGATTTTTCACATACCCTTTAATGTCTTTCACAAACTTCATCTTGGGTAAACCAACAGCCAGATATTTATTAACCAGTTTATTCAAATCATCCATATGAATATGAGCAATTCTCCTATGCCATAGCCATGCATCATGATCATTAATAGCTCAACATTTTATTAGAAAAGAAGAATCATTTAAAGAAATCATGTAGATATTATTGATTCTCTTACCAACAAGTTTAGAATTTTCAGATACCTTACTATCAATGATGCATTTGTCGGGGTAGAAAGTCACATGGAACCCTTTGTCACAAAGTTGACTTATACTCAGTAGGTTGTGCATGAGTCCCTCAACGTATAGAACTCCTCCTATTGTAGTAGAAGGTGGCTTCCCGACTCTACTAACTCCAATGATCATTCCTTTGTTATTATCACCATGTGACATAGCCTTTGTCCCTTGGAGTAAGGACAAAAAACTTTCCTTTATCGTCTGTCATATGTTTTGAGCAGCCGCTGTCCAAATACCATAAGTCGCTAGCGGCACCCAAATACTCCTACAAAACAATTTAATTAATATTAGGTATCCAATTCTGTTTGGGTCCTACATGGTTAGTACCTTTCTCTACCCATTTAAAATGTGCTAAGGGAATACCATATTTTCTAATTTTGCAAGTATTATAGGTATGCCCATGATTTAGACAATAAGTACAATTGGGTTGATACATTTGTATCCTTGATGTAGATTTAGCAATATGATGAGTATGAATACTTTGCTTTTGAAAGATAACTTTATTAGACACCTCATTTTTCTTAAGTGCAGAAGGTTTTGAAAAACCGAGACCACTACGGTAAGTGGGGTGTCTTTGTATTTTTAGCATGTCATCCAACTTTGTAATACTCTTATTAAGATTTTTAAGTTGAAGACTCAAAGTGGAAATTTTACTTTCAAGAGTAATATAATTTGGACAAGAGGAAGAACAAGGTTTATTGCGGAATGCGTCAATCTCAGTTTTTATGAAGAAACAAATTAGTGAGTTTGACGTATTCATTATGCAGTTCATTGAAAGCATTTTGTAAATCAAAAAAGGATGGCTTATTTAAAAGTTCAGTTTCACTTACTTCATCATCATCAGAATGATGAGACGCCATTAGAGAGAGATGAGCATGCTCTTCATTTTCTGGTTCTAAAGTGAAACTTGAGTGATTATCCTCCTATGCAATATAAGACCGTCTACCGGTCTTCTATTTCAAATTTTGCCTTGAAAGCATTTTTATTCAATTTAGGACAATCCATCTTCACATGTCCAGGTTTTCCAAATTCAAAATAGTTGAAGCTTTGATTTGAAGTGGAAACTTCATTACTTTTGGTGAATCTCCTTGGTTGTCCAGTCTTACTACTTTTATTCCTTTTTAGGAATTTGCTGAACTTTTTCACCAACATGCTCATGTCTTCTATTTCCTCTTTTTCTGATTCATCTTCTAAGGATTCATATGTCTCTGCTTTAGCTTTGAGAGAAATATTATTTCTCTTCTTCTCTTTCTCTTCATGATGTCCCAGATGGGTCAAGTCCAACTTATGCTCTTGCAACTTACCAAATAGTGCAACCAATGACATTTTAGATAATCTTTTCTTTTCTGAAATGACTATCACTTTGGGTTGCCATTGTGTTGAGAGTGATCTTAGAACTTTCAAGTTCAAGTCTATGTTTGACAATACTTTTCCAAGTGCGATCAGATGGTTAGTAAGGTGAGTAACTCTCTTTTGGAGATCTAGAATTTTCTCTCCAAGTTTCATCTGAAACATTTCATATTCCTGAGATAGATTATTGAGTCTCAACCTTTTTACGTCCTTAGTTCCTTCATGTGTGGTCTCTAGAGTGTCCCACATTTATTGAGCAGATTTTTATTTTGACACTTTGAAGAACTCGTCAATTCCAAGTGTTGAAGTGAGGATGTTCTTTGCTTTGAGATTGTATTGCACTTTCTTTTTATCTTCATCATTTAAGGATTTTGGGGCTTTACTTCCCTTTCACTATTGACAACAGTGAAGGGTTCACAAGTTCCTTCCTCAATCATGTTCCAAATATCTAGGTCTTGAGATTCTATAAATATTTTCATCCTGAATTTCCATATGTCATAACATTCTCCAACAAACCATGGAGGGCGATGGATGTTGGAACTTTCTCCCAGAGATGATCTTGAGGCCATCTAAAATACATGATCACATTTGAGAATAGATTACTCAAAATAAGCTCTGTTGCCAATTGTAAGTATAAGATGTCAACTAAGAGGGGGACTGAATTAGTTGTTAGGAGAATATGGCTGGTTTTTCTGCTATGTTATCAAAGTTTATGTGCAACAGATTATTTATGCAGAATTCGAGCAAGTAAAGCAAAAGTAAATGAAAAGAATAAGTAGAATAAGAGTACACAAAGAGTTTTTATATTGGTTTTTCTTCTTGTCCACTGAAGGTTACATCAAATACTCTTGCCACACAAGAGATTTTTCCACTACATAATTTGAGTTGTAATTACAATTTCTCTTCCCGATATTTTTGTACCTTACACACTCACAACTTATTTACCCTTGCAAATTCCCTTTTCATGTGAACTCTTTTCCCCTTCTCAACACACCATTGTGTTGAAAGGTTTACAACCAAGATGAAGAATATAACAATGGTAGAATTGCCTTTACAAGTTTTGAGAATTCTATAACTTGCAATCCTTGATCTCACAATATAAATACTTAGTATACAATGCTCGTAATCTTTTGAAAGTTTAGAAAAATTTACACTTTAACAAGCAACATCAGAAAATATGAAAGTTTAGAACAAAGTTGCCTATGAAAAATGTGCAGAAAATTGTTTACTAAGAAGTGTTTGAAAGTTTTGTGTGATTGTAAGCAATTGTGTATTTCATGTGTTATGGTGTGTATTGAATTTGGATGTCTCAATTCCTTCAAATAGGCTTCCAATCAGCCATGATAACCTTCCATGAAGAGGAGACACGATTGAAATGAAACCTATTCACTTTGAACGAAAGTTGTTCATTTGAATTTGAAAATTTGGTTTCAACATCTCTGTGGAATAGATTGTCACGTTATGCAGTTCTAGTAACCTGTTACCAACTACCTTAGAGTTTAGGTAACCTATTACCTAGTTCTGGTAACCTGTCAACCAGGTCTAGTAACTCATTTCTTATCAATATGACTTTGCATTTAAGACATATCCAATTCTTTATAAATAATCTTGATTATTCTGAGCATTGCTACTAAATATTAAAGTGAGTGTAAGGATGGAAGTACCTATATGAAGATTTAATCTATAATCATCTTGAAGCTTGAATCTTCTATGTCTTCATGGTATTCTTCCTTTTCTTCATCAAAACTGTACCAAGGTCAGGAGTAAGTTCTTCTTCACACTCTCTAGGTTTCAGAAATCCTAGTCAATGAGCTTGTAATATTCAGCATCGGGAAGGCCATGATGGAGCAACTCCCCATATCAATAACGTGGGGCAACAAAATCAACTTGTGGACATAAGTGATGATCCTGATTATGATCCTCCTCAATGGACTGCTAGAATCCGTACAAATACCAATGATCCACCGAATGGGGCATACAATCAAACTGCACCCCAAAGGAATCATCTGGGAAGTAAGGCACCAAATCCTGAAAAAGATGAAGAAAAGTGGAGCTGAATTGAAGAAAGGTTGAAGTTCATTGAGGGAGCTAGTTGTCCTAATCTCAAAAATACTTTTGAGGTGTGCTTGGTACCAGATGTAGTGCTTCCCCCAAATTCAAGGTACCTGAGTTTGACAAATATAATGGGACTACTTATCCCAAAAGTCGCTTGCATATGTATGCTTGAAAGATATCGGTGTACCATGAGAATGACAAGCTCTTGATACACTACTTTCAGGACAGCTTAGTGGGTGTGGCTATGAGCTGGTACATCCATCTAGAGAAGAAATAAATTAGAACTTTCTGGGACCTGTCTAATGCTTTCGTCAGGCAATACAAATACAATGAGGATGTTCTGCCAGATAGGACTCAATTATAGAACATGTCAAAGAAGTCATGAGAGAGTCTTTGTGAATATGTCCAGAGGTGGAGGGGTTAGCTTCTCAAGTCCTCCCACGTTTGGAAGAAGATGAACAATTGATTTTCGTTGGCACCTTACAGATCCCGTACTACAAGCGCCTCATGGAAAATGTGGCAACTAGCTTCACTACTCTTATCAAGGTGGGAGAGAAGTTGGAAAATGGGATAAAGAATGGTAAAAGTTTCAAGGAAAGTTCAGGTTCAAGGAAGAAGCCCAATTTTTAAAAGAAGTGGAAGTTCATTTTGTAGTTGTTGAGCCCAAAAAGTTTCAACCCGTAAACACCCAAAACAATTATTATGCACCCTCTCGGTTCACGCGGACACATCACCAAACATCTTTCCCCCAACAAACTCAACATGAACGACAATCTATCAATTATACAAAACTAAAACAAAAATTATCCAAATCAAGCCAAATGACATCCACACTTTGACCCCATTCTAATTACTTATGCTGAGCTCCTTTCTCAACTCCAAGGCGAATGAATTATGACACCCGTGGAAGGAAAGATTTTTGAGCCACCGTATCGTAAACGGTATGATCCTGCCGCTAGTTGTGAATACCATTATGGCATCGCAGGACATTTAATAGAAAAATATCGGCACTTGAAATATAAGGTACAAGAGTTGATAGATGAGAAGAAGTTGGAATTCAAATAGGTTGATGGAAACCTCCTTACCAGGTCACGAGAATCAATAGAGACGATAATGGTGTTTTGCAACCTTTATCTTTTCCATTTCCAAGAGATCCTAAGATGATGAGCTAAGTTATGTTTTCAGACCCTTATTGTTTCCCCTAAAGATTCTAATGCAAATCTTTTTAACGAGTATATACTAGTGCATTGATCATGCAAATTTCACAATCTGACACCTCACTCTACCATCATATTAACCCCACTAACTATATTTATCCAAAAAACACATAATAAAATAAACTGAAAAAAAAAATTCATGCATTAATATGAGATATTTGATTAAAAAATGACTCAAAATAAAATGGAGGGTGATGCAAATATAAGATCCAAAATAATGGGCATCTTCATGCAGGTTTTTCTGATGACACAAGGCTTCTTTGTAATTCCCAAACAATAAGAAGATATACATAGTTACCCCATTTGAGCCTAGACATCATGAAAGGAGAAAATATTTGAACAACCCTAAACATTTTAATAGCCCATGGAGGGTAGCTTTTCAACAACTTTCCTTGTCATTCAATTATTAAAGAAAAAATACAATCTTTCACAATCCTCATGTGACTGAAGGATAAGAGAAGACAAAGATCATTCCTAACTTAAAGGGAAAAAAAGGGAAAATTGCGTAAAAAAAGCCTAATGAGAATCCTCAATTAATATCTCAGGAAAAAGTTAGGGAAAAAGTGCAATATCAATGATGACAAAAGGACCCCTTCATGAAAAAAGTATCGCCTTAATCTTAGGCCACACATATCAATCTAGAAAATTCTCTTAATAGTTGAATGTCATGCTAGAAAACTATTGAAAAATAGGATAAAGAAGAAATGTGAAAAGTGGATATGGGAAACACATGTTTTGAGTCTTATATCCTTTTATTGTAAACCCTTAGCCTAACCACGATACAAGCTTAAAAAGATCTTGCCGATGACTTATTTGCCTAAGATGTGCATCATGACAAAAATCGTTGACTCAACAAATGTCATAAAATATCTCATGTTTTGTGCACATGATTAAATTTCATTATCATCATCACCTCATATCCACTCACAGCCTAAAACATAAATTAAATCCTATTATTACCACCACCACATCCACACAAGCCCAAACCCAAATTAAATTGTCTCATAGACACATCAACACTCACAAGCTAAACAACACATTTACACAAACTCAAACCCAAATTAAATTTTATCATCACTACCACACCACTCATAGCCCAAAAACATTTACCAAGTTTGCATGATCATTGTCTTTGTATTACTTTTTAAAGAGATGTGCATACAACAAAGAACACTAAAGCAAAGGGAAAATGGAAGCCTCTCAAACTGAGGCAGAGTTTACAAATTTTCATGGTCTAAGACAATCTAGTCCAAATCCACCAGCACAATTTGAAGAGAATGATGGTTGTCATTATCTCACACTAGGGCAATTTTTTTGGGTTGATCATATTCTCTGGTGGAAAGTTACAAGAAACTCCAAACCCAGGGTAATAGTGAAGTTGTTTCTCATAGCTCTAGAAATCAAAATCTTCAAGCAAACAAGGAAAGATTTTAACTTATCACCTTCAAGAACAACTTCAGTAATGGCCCATGCAAGTCTTCTGCTTTCTACCAAGTCAAGTTAAGACATTTGAAGGTGTTCACAAAAATAAAGCAAAACAGAAAAAAGAGCAAAAAAATCACAAGCAAAAAAAAACAAAAGAGTGTTAGGTCAAAAACCTACATGGGCTACCTAGGAAAAGGAGAGTTATCTTGAGCTGAAAACCTGCAAAGGCGACTTGGGATCATAATAAAATGAGAGAATTCCCGACAGATGCCTACATAAGGTATTTTGGGCAAAAATTAGGGAAAATTAAATGAACACCTTAAATATCAAGACTTACTACCACACATCCTCAATCACCCAAACTAGGGCAGATGTTTAGAGAATCTAAGTTTTAGCCTCCTAGGTGAAGACTAGAGTTCAAAATAGGCAAAATGAGGCAGTTTTTGTTGTTACAAAAACATCTAGACTTTTGAAAGAATTCCTCAGCATGCCTACCCTGGCGCAAAATAGTTGGATTTATTCATTGTTCTCAAGATTATATTGGGGTAATTTTATGGATCACCTTAATAAAAAGGCATCTTCAAGAAAACTAAGTCTTACACCTCACTCCTCTCAAAATTTTAAAATAGAAAATATTGGTCAATGATAGTAAAAAACAAGAATCGCTTCAGTCGGGTATTGATAAATTTGCTATCCCAATAGAAAAAGAAATCATGAACATTTGTGGGTCTTGCACCTCACTCCATGGCATAATCATCTCATATACACATACATGCATACATATATACATATACATACATACATATGTAAAGCATACCAATATTCACGTCACATTAATACATTAACCATCAAACTACAAACATCCACATGATATCCATACATCACATATTCCCTACAATAGGAAAACAAACACCACTTCACATATTCAAAAAATAATCATACTCCCAAACATTACACGCACATCATAGCTTCACAACCAACACTTGTGGAGTTAATCAAAGACTTTCAATAACCATTACCAGACTTAGACGCTGAAATGTGTAACACCGTGAATTTTCTGTGTATGTTTTATTAATTATTTATTTAGCAAAGATTAATTTTAGAAATTAATCGGTATTGAATTAGACTAAACCGTATTTGAGTGTTAGTCGTTTTTTGTGATTTCCTATTTTGTGGTAAATATTCGTAATTTTATGTGACAGAAAGTTTTTGAGCTGCTATCGGGCCCAAATTCACCTGAATTCGGCCCAATAACGTGTTTTTGAGTTCCGTAACTTGGAATAAAATTCCAATTGTGCCATTGGCTTCGAAATATTATTTCGAGTCAAGATAGATATCAAGTTTGTTCAGAACGCATTTCTAAATATTTTTCAATCTGAATTCCATGTTTCGAAGTTCTAATTGTAAACCGAAATCGGGAGATTTTTATTATCCGACCGGGTATTAGCTGACAATACTTGGGAAGGGTTTAATCGAGAATATGCCATCGAAAAGGTCACATCGCTTTTAAGCAAAAGTACATATCCTCTTACACAAAATCCCCTAAATCACTTAATAGATCCTCTCACTCCACCACCATTTGACACATCACCTATGGTAGTCTAAACCTACTTACTTTGCATTAAATTTAATTACTTTGCACTAAATGAAGTATGATTCAAATTTATATTGAGTTATATTTTTTATTACCTTTACGTAATGGTGTTTTTAATTTTCCGCATTGTATGTTACTTAAAGTAATATTCCGAAAATGAAATGAATATAAGGAAATAAATTTTATATGGCATCATTATTAAAAAAATACCCATTTTTGAGCAAGATTTTTTTGGAGTAATTTTCGGGGCGTTTCAACATGGTATCAGACCGGTCCTTTTCTATCCAGCCTTGGGCATGGCCTTGCATGCTTTCTTGTGTTACTTTGTGTGATTGTTTGATTGTTTATGATATTCGTTTGAAGATGTAAATGTTATGAACTTACGATTAGTAGAGTATGTCTCTCGTTGCTTAGTGTGCCAGGAAGCAAAAATTGAGCAGAAACGGCCTGATGGAGAACTTCAACCCTTGGATATCCCTGTATGGAAATGGGATAGCATTTCAATGGAGTTCGTGAGCAGTTTTCCACGAACTCGGAAGGGTTATGACGTTGTTTGGGTAATTGTGGATCGTTTGACGAAGACGGCTCACTTTCTACCAATCAACATAAAGTACTCTTTGAAGAGTCTAGTGGAGTTGTATATAAAAGAAATTGTTCGATTGCATGGTATTCCTATGAATATCATCTCAGGTAGAGAGACACGTTTCACTTCGAAGTTGTGGAATGGTTTGCAAATAGCTTTAGGTACCAAACTGAGTATGAGTTCAGCTTACCACCCGTAGACGGATGACCAATCTGAACGGGCTACTCAATCTTTGGAAGACTTGCTGAGAGCATGTGTGTTGGAACACTCTAGAAGTTGGGTGGACTACTTGCATTTGATAGAATTCACCTACAACAACATTTTCCATTCGAGCATCGGCATGGGACCATATGAAGCTTTGTACGGCAGAAAGTGCAGAACACTGTTATGCTGGTTTGAAGCAGGAGTGAATCTGATACTAGGACCTAATGTGATTCAGAAGACGACAGAAAAGATCATAATGATAAGAGAAAACATGAAGATAGCTCAGAGTAGGCAGAAGAGCTACTATGACAAAAGGAGGAACCCTATCAGTTTTGAGGAAAGAGATCGTGTGTTCATGAGTGTGGTTCCAACGACTGGTATTGGCAGAGTGCTTAAAGCCCGTAAGCTTACCCCAAAATTCATAGGACCATACCAAATCCTTAGAAAAGTCAGACCAATAGCTTACCAAATAGCCTTGCCACCTTTATTGTTAAACCTACATAATGTCTTCCATGTGTCTCAACTAAGAAAGTACATTAGTGACCCGTCGCACATCATCGAATCCGATTCAATCCAACTAAAGGATAATCTCACTTTTGATACTATGCCCTCGAGAATTGTTGATCATAGTGTGAAGACATTATGAGGCAAGGAGATTTCCTTAGTGAAGGTGATTTGGAGTCAAGCAAAAGGAGAAGATGCGACCTGGGAAGTTGAAGATCCCATAAAAGAGTCCTACCCCTATCTGTTTTCTTAAGAGGTACGTATAATTTTCAAGGACGAAAATCTTATAAGTCAGGGAGGCTAGTAACACCATGAATTTTCTGTGTATGTTTTATTAATTATTTATTTTAACAATGATTAACTGTAGAAATTAATCGGTATTGAATTAGACTAAACCTTCGTTAAGTGTTAGTCGTGTTTTGTGATTTCCTATTTTGTGGTAAATTTTTGTAATTTTCTGTGACGAAAAGATTTTGAGCTGCTGGCGGGCCCAAATTCACCCGAATTCGGCTCAATAACGTGTTTTTGAGTTTCGTAACTCATAATTGAATTCCGATTGAGCCATTGGCTTTGAAATATTATTTCGAGTCAAGATAGACATCAAGTTTATTCAGAACACATTTCTAAATATTTTTCAATCTGAATTATGTGTTTCGAAGTTCTAACCGTAAACCGAAATCTGGAGAATTTTATTATCCGACCGGGTATTATCCGAAAATAATCGGGAATGTTTTAATCAAGAATGTGACATCAAAAAGTTCACATCGCTTTCATGTAAGAGGCTTGCTTGTGGAACAAGCAAAAGTACATATCCTCTTACACAAAATCCCCTAAATCACTCAACAAATCCTCTCACTCCACCGCCATTAGACGCATCACCTATGCTAGTCTAAACCTACTTACTTTGCATTAAATTTTCTGATTTGATGAGGGTGAGGCTCTCCTATAAATACCTCACCCCATTCTCTCATTTTTACACTAAATTTCCTATACAAACTAAGGTAGTCTTTTATATTCTCTTCTTCATCTTCTTCTCATACTTCATAGAAAGTTATGAGCTTTTATTATGTTGTT
>NW_017727960.1:15141-18130 GCF_001865875.1 Lupinus angustifolius
CCCATTTTTGAGCAAGATTTTTTTGGAGTAATTTTCAGGGCGTTACAAAATATTTGACATTACTCGACTTAGATACCAAAACATTCTTTCAATAAACATTGATCGGACTCAGACGCTGAAATGTTTGACGTTGATGGACTTAGATGCTAGAGTGTCCTCTCAATAAACATTGTGGGACTAGATACCGAAATGTTTGACGTTGCTGGACTTAGACACTATAGTGTCTTTTAAATAAACATTGTCGGACTAAGACGCTAATATATTATAATGTTGCTGGACTTAGACATCAGAATATTCTTTCCTATAAACATTGTCGGACATAGACGCCAAAATGTTATAACATTGCTGGACTTAGACACCCGAACATTCTTTCTTATAAACATTATCGAACTTAGACATCAAAATGTTATGACTATGCTGGACTTAGACGTCAAAACATTCTTTCTCATAAACATTGTCTGACTCAAATGCCAAAATATTGTGATGTTGGTGGACTTAGATGCTAGAACGTTCTTTCTCATAAACATTGTCGGACTCAAACACTGATATGTTTGACGTTGTTGGACTTAAACGCCAGAATGCCCTTTCAAGATAAACATTGTCGGGCTCAGATACTGAAATATATGATGTTGTTTGACTTAGACACTAGAACATCCTTTTAGTTAACATTGTCGAACTCTGATACTGACATGTTATAACATCCTCAAAACCTTCATCATGGCAAGTACAGGAACTGCCTAAACAAATCCATGGTGCATCATGACAAGTGTGGGAACTATCTCAGCAAACCCTTGGTCCATCACGACAGGTGTGGGAACTGCCTCAGCAAATCCTCGGTACACCACGGTAGGTGCAGGAACTGCCTCAACAAATCCATGGTCCATCATGGTAAGCACGAGAACTGCCTCAACAAATCCCTAGTGCATCACAAGAAGCGTGGGAACTGCCTCAACAAATACCTGGTCCATCACGGCAAGCGCGATAACTACCTCAAAAAAGCCCTAGACCATCACAAGCAAGTGTGGGAACTGCCTCAGAAAATCTCTAGTCCATCATGGAAAGTGCGGGAACTATCTCAACAACTTTTTGGTTCGTCATGGCAAGCAAGGGAACAGTCTCAACAAATCATTGATCTACCATAGCAGATTTTGGAGATGCTTCACCAAATGGTTCCCCTTCATCCAAGGTATGAATATATTTTTTCTTTTTTGACCTTAACAAAATTAGTGTTCTTTTCTTTACTAGTTACTTAACATGATATTTCTCAAATCTCACTTTGCTAGTTATCTGATAAGCAACAAGTAAAGAGGGACAACTGTGAACACCGAAATATGTGCGGTCCAAAAAAAATTTAATTCTTTAAAAATGAAATTTTGACAAAACATTTTTATGATTAAAAAAATAGAATCTTTGGAGATTGACTCTCATCAAAATTCGACCAACAAATAAATCAATATTGTGATATAAAAATATGCAATTTAAATCAAATTAGAAAATTTCATATCAATTTAATGGTGCTGCACAAATCAATTTGATTAGAAAATTTAATCTTAAGAGATTTGATTTAATAGAAAATTGGTCAAAAAATTAATCAAGGTTTCAAATCAATTAAATAAGTTAAAGATTGCAATTAGGAAATATGCAAATCAAATTAGATTGGAAAATTTCATATCAATCTGATTGACTTGCATAAATCATTATGATTAGAAAATTTAATCTTTAGAGATTTGATTTGATAAAAAATAAATCCTTAGGAATTTGGAATCAAGTAAAATAAGGTTGCAATTTGAGAATAAGCAAATCAAATCATATCAACCCAATTTGATATCAATTTGATTATGTTGCATTTGTAGACACAAAATTAATTTTTTTTCCTTAAGTTTCTCCAAAAGATTAATTGGGAGATTCTATCCAATTTGCACATATTCAATTTTGTATTGCTATAAATAGACATATGAGCATATGGGATAGGGAGCCATCATTCTTTCAAAGAACCTCTCTCAAAAGAACCTTTCTCCAAAAGACTCCCGAAAAATAGAAAAATATATATTTTGAAAGGTGTATCCTCTCAAACCAAAGATACCCCTGAAAATAGTAAAAAATATTAAGTTTTATCCTCTCAAACCAAAAAAAATTACAACACTCAACCATTTCCCATCATGCAAAACATCGTAGAAAACAACATCCAAACAGTCTCTAATACCCAAAAAATCATTATATAAAAAAGCTAGAAAAAAAAAAAAAGAACACCTAGCACAAGCTAAGCAATATATCACAATTCGTACCACCTAAGAAGCCATGATCTGGAGTATCTCTCCTCCGCTCTATAACATCATAGGACTACATGGAAGCAGATGGAGAATTTTGAATTGTGCAGTATGATCTCCTATATCTTAGGCGTTCATTCAGTGCATGTTAATAGGTTAGAAATCCACCTCATGAAAATTAGTAAAATGTAAAAATAAAAATATAATATTCACCATAATTTTAAGGTATGATGCGGAACCAGACACAAAAGATTGCACTTCACTTTCTTAAAACTTAGAAATAATTGCTACAATGTTTTTTTTTAATAAATCTAAAAACTTTTAAATAAAGGTGATAAGATCCTAACTAATCCCCTAGTATGAGGCGTGGTATCAGACACAAGAGTTATACTTCAATCATATTAATATGAATATTAGTTGAGATTTAACACTACATTTTCTAAAAAATAATAAAATATACCCAACCAACTTTTTCTACATAAAACACTATGTAGCCTTTATTACCAATTGCCTATAAGAATACGTAGGAGGAAGGTTTTACATTGTGAGACACAACAAAAAACAAAATAAAATTGTGTCCTTTTAATAATTAATTAAATAAACAAATAATTATAAATTATAATATAAGTCATATTATGTAACCGACTCCCGAACCTGGATGACTCCCAAACCTGGATAACAAAAATCCATAGCCCAATGTGATTGGGCTAAAATATTTCTCT
>NW_017727960.1:18230-18430 GCF_001865875.1 Lupinus angustifolius
ATAGTTTCAAGGGTAAACTTTAACAAATTGTACATTATATTAATTGAAACATCATAAATGTGACATTATGGACAATTTTAGAGTTAAAAAGCACCTGAAGGACAACTTTAAATAGGCAAAATTGGGACATATTATTTTTTTTATATTAATATTAATAGACATATCAGATAATATTGATCTTGATAATTTTTTCTATGAAG
>NW_017727960.1:18530-20850 GCF_001865875.1 Lupinus angustifolius
AATTGTTAATAATGATAAATAAAATGATAAATAAGGTTTTTATTAACAAAAGTATTTAATAAATATATCATTTTCTATACCATTATTCATTTCACCCTTTTTATGATTAATAAATGAAAAATAAATCAATTTTTTCTATCTCAGTCATGTTAATTTANTAATTTAATAATTTAAAAATAAAAATGATAAAATGCAATAAGGATTAATGCAATGCTAATAAATAAAGTCATATTTGGTACCTTTTTAAGTTGAGATGTAATATTGAATATAAAATTGTACTTTACTGTCTTGAAATTAGACAGTAAATAATGAAAAATGAATAACCATTTAGTTAGTTAAACCTTGTAATAAAAAACTTTTAGGATTAAAAAGTAGATATCACCATTATTGTGTTTTCTCACTCTTTAAGTTAAGATATGATATGAGACATAAGGTTGTACTTTAAGCTCTTGAGGTAGGAATGATAAACTACAATTAAACATATTGTTTCTTCTATGAAAATCTTAAAATAAAAATCATTCAACAAACAAACATTTTTTAATTATTTTTATTAAAATAAAGATTAGTAGTTTTTGTTAATGAGTAGATTAAAAGGTTTTTATATTAATTGTCGGTAGTAAAATAGAGACATTCTGTATTTCAAGTGTTATTTTAAATATTCAATTATTAATAAAAAATATTTTATTTTATTGTTTATATTTATTAGTTACATTTTATTATTATTATTAAACTAAAAAAAATAAAGTAAAATAAAGTAAGTGAACACGAGATTAGCAAATGAGTATAAAATACATATTGTAGGAGCACAATCAAAAGTTAGGGATTGGCACGGAAAAAGAGACACAATTATTTATGAACACGAGATTAGCAACACTCTATATAGAACCAGATTGTAAGTCCCCGGACCAGTTTGATGCCAAACATGGATCAACAAAGATGACATATTCCAAAAAAAATATTAAAACAAGTAATAATTTTTTTCTTTCTGGTTTTATGATTATTTTTCTTAGCTAGTTGCCATTTTTTGATAGGATTGATATACAATGAAATATCAAATCTTGAGACAAGTGATCTCCATTCAACACGGATGATTAGGCAGTTTTTATTCTCTTAGTATGAATCATTGCATAGCTTTATAGAGAGATAATTGAGTTACCCTTGATATCCGTGTAAGTAGAAACCTAAATTCTTGTGTTTCTTGATGTGATTTGGTGACTATGAGAGACTATTTATAGTTGAAAATACACTACACCAGAGTTGTTGTTCAACAACGCTTATTTTAGATGTATAACAACGCTTTCGGGCGCTTTTTGTTTAACCGCAGTAGTATATGGTCATCATTAACAGCGCTTCACAAACATTGTTGTATTGATTATATACCACAGCGTACCACATGAAAGCGTTGTCATATAGTGCATCAATATGACATCACATCGTCTACAAAGCATTGTCATGTAGTGGATCAATACAACAGTGCATCGTCTACAAAGAGCTTTCATATTGTGGGTCAATACAACAGCACAACATCCACAAAGCGCTGTCATATAGTCTTAAATAAATAGCGCATTTTATAGGTCTTATTAACAGCGCTTCTACCTGCGTTGTTGAAGTTCACATATTTAGCAGCGCAATAACATGAAAGTGTTATTATATTATTCATAAATCTCAAACAACACCTTAATACAACTGCGCATCACACGCATAGCGTTGTTGTATTGATAATGTACCACATCACTTTCTACAAAAAGCGATGTTGTAGTTATCCTTTACAACAGCGCATGTCAGGGCTTCCCCTAGAATTCGTTGTTGATTTGTATAAATTAATACTTGCATATACATTTATTAGTAGAACAGACATTTTCAACAGCACAGACACATTAATACAGGCAAGAAGTTTGTTTTATTAAACATCAATACAATATAAAATACAAACAATGAAATCATGTCAATTATATTTTGATAGAGTACATAATTACAAATAAAAAATTATACAAATTACAAAGAAACAATATTATACAAATTACAAACAACCAATATTATACAAATGCTACTTGCATCTATTGTTTCCTTTTCTTGGATTGTTTTTTTCTTTTAGGGACATCTTGTTGGGATATAATGTATGCCCAAGAACCAATTTGTCATGTTTATAATAATAAAGTTACATGTATTATCATCTTAATATCATATTCATTATTTATCAAAATAATTAATATGAAAGATCCTTGATTAAAATTAGAGATTTATTATTATAATAGAGATTATAATAATGAGAAATAAATCTTTTATAATTTTAATCCAAATCGTTCTTGATCATAGGATT
>NW_017727960.1:20950-21331 GCF_001865875.1 Lupinus angustifolius
AGAAAGAATTCATCAACTCGTGGTAATGAGTTTGAACTCTATAGAAATAAAGACCTTGGCGAAGGGAAATTGAATGAATGAAGAAATGAGTTTCTTAAGTCATTCACTACGAGTTAACTTATTAGAATTTGACAATTATACCATATTCTAGAGTTAACATAGAGTTGTAAAGATGGAAGGAAATATTATATTAGTCTTCTAATTGTTTTAAAGTAAAAGATATTACTTCATTTCTATCTGCTCGTTAAGGAGTGTTACTAGATGCCAACCTTGATTAGTAAATTAATGAACCTACGGGGTCACACACTAACGAGTGTTCTGATTTTTGTTGGACAAGAAAATATTATTGATTAAATTAAATAGTTTAATTTTGTATATTTA
>NW_017727960.1:21431-27667 GCF_001865875.1 Lupinus angustifolius
GAATGTATGTACAATGTTTACAAATGAGAATTTCATGCCTTTATATAGACCAAGGTGCTGGGTGCTCAACTGCCCTATTTGGCAGCTGAGCAGCTGACCATTGGCCCCTATGAAGAGCCACTTTGGCCTCTACTTGACCCCTATGGTAGGCTAGGTTACATGTATGGTGACACCTCCTCCTTCTTGTCATAGGCTTATGTCATCCTTGAGGTCATGTTCTTGGCCGTCAAGCAAAGAAAAAGTAGGATGTTCCATGAGTTGACCTAGATTTCTTCAAAATTGGGTTTTGCTGTTCAGGTCAGACTGGTCCACGCTGGACACTAGTTTGGTCCACACTGGGCACCAGCTTGGTCCACGGTGGCGTGACCTTGTTGTAGCTGGGCGTGGATTTGGCTCTCCTGGCTTGGTGCTTAGCTGACCTGGCCTAGTGCTTGGCTGACTTGGCCTGGTGCTTGGTGCTTAGCTGACCTAGCCTGTTGCTTGGCTGACCTGACCTGGTGCTTGGTGCTTGGATGACTTGGCCTGGTGCTTGGTGCTTGGCTGACCTGGCCTGGTGCTTAGTGCTTGGCTGACCTGGTCTGGTGCTTGACTGACCTGACCTGGTGCTTGGCTAGCCTGACATGGTGCTTGGTGCTTGACTGGTCTGGCCTGACCTAGCCTAGTGGTTGGCTGACCTAGTGGTTGGCTTGGCTTGGCTGGACAGCTTTGTGCTTGATTTCTTCATGGTGAAGCAACCTTTTTTTCTTTGGTTTGTTACTTGATTTTTGTTGGTTGCTTGACACTTTTGGGCTGTTTTCTTTAAGTTAAGGTAAGCATTTGATTTTTGTAAGTTGCTTGGTCTACCTTAACTTAGGTTTCTTCAAGACGAAGTAAGCTATCTTTCTTCAAGACTAAGTAACCAAATTAAGCCCATAACATGCCACGCTTTAACTTGATTACTTTTAGCAATTCATTTTGAGCTTTTGTCTTGAATTTTGGCTTGAATTCTTGTCCATCTTTGAATTTATTCTTTAATATTCAATTTCCTACAAAACTCAAAGAAAAGTTGGACAAGAATTAATAAAGAACTAATTTATTCAATCATGCAAAATTCACCTAAAAAGTGTTAATTTAAGTTGGTTTTCTACAATTTGCATATTATAAGTGCCATAAAATTATGGTGAAAAGTGTATACTTTTTGCACTTATCACAACGCTTTCTGAATTATGCGTTGTTGAATAGAATCTAATTGACAGCGCAGTCGTAATTACGCGCTGTTAAAATGAACTCATTTTCCAAATTAACAACATATTCGTAGATATGCGCTGTTAAATTAACATTTTATATAACTGAAAAATATTTATACAACATGAATTTTACTTACATTAACATGAAGTTGCCATGAAGTAGATTATTAATATATAATTGTATTTATTAATACGAAACTGGATAAAATATTAAACATTNATAACTGGAAAATATTTATACAACATGAATTTTACTTAAATTAATATGAAGTTGCCATAAAGTAGATTATTAATATATAATTGTATTTATTAATACGAAACTGGATAAAATATTAAACATTACATTTTGTTAATTTGTTTTTGTATTTATTAAGTATTGAAAATTTGTTTATTGTGTTTATTAATAAGGATTAGTGCAAAAATATTAAAGAGGATAATCATCCAAATAATTAACAAAACAAGAAATTAACATCCAAAATAATTGTTTTATTATTCATTCAGAGAAGCAAAATACATTATAATCAACTAAATGATTTGGTATATGCGAATATAATGAACTAAATGATTTGTTAGAAGAGGAAATAAACTTATCCTTTCCATAATTGTTTCTTCGACTCCTACACATAAATCTTGTATAATAGTTCATTGATTTCCTTTTAAAATCTCGGCCATTTTGCCATGAAAATCAAATGAAGGAAATAAGTGAACTTTTAGGAATTGCTGCAGATGATGAAGGAAAATAATTGAAAGAGATAAATAAAAATTGAAAGAGCTCAATGAACTAAATAATTCATTCCCCTTTTCCTTTTATTTACTTTCAATTGCTTCATCTCACACAAATCTTGTATAACAACCACATTCCTTCTGAAATCAAAACTTGTTAAAAACCTCCATGACATGATTCTGAAACAGAAACACAATTTTTTCCTTGACTCCTCTATACAAATGTGGGTGCTTTTTCTCTTTTTCACTCTTTGAAGTATTGTTCTCTTACTACTTTGTGTTTTCTTCCTCTTATCTTCATGAACATACTCTGATAGAAACACATACTCTTAGGCTCTAAGCTAAATGATAAATTAGAACATTGAGTGAACCACAATATTTATAGATGAGCAACCATTAATATTTCAACAAATGAAAAGATGCAATGTTAAAAATGATGAGACGCATAATCAAGAAACACATAATCATTCAACCATTAATATTTCAACAAATGATGAGACGCATTACTACTCCACCATTAATTTTTCGGACGCTTAAAATGTCGTAAAAAATCAACAACACATAATTAAACAAGCGCGATTACTATGTAATCTNATAGAAACACATACTCTTAGGCTCTAAGCTAAATGATAAATTAGAACATTGAGTGAACCACAATATTTATAGATGAGCAACCATTAATATTTCAACAAACGAAAAGATGCGATGTTAAAAATGATGAGACGCATAATCAAGAAACACATAATCATTCAACCATTAATATTTCAACAAATGATGAGACGCATTACTACTCCACCATTAATTTCTCGGACGCTTAAAATGTCGTAAAAAATCAACAGCACATAATTAAACAAGCGCGATTACTATGTAATCTTCAACAACGCTTCCTTAAATATGTGATGTTGTATATATTCCCATCAACACCACTTTCTATCAAATGCGATGTTAAAAATAAATCATTCAGACCAGTGCTAACATTACTGATGTTCAACAGTGCATTGTCAAGAATGTGCGGTTGAAGTTACACAAATTGATAGCGCATGTTTCATTATGCGCTGTTGATGTTCTTCCGCCTCAATTTCAACAGCGTCGTCCAAAATTTCGCTATTGAATGATCGTTGTTTATTACGATATATGGCATATTCATATGATGTTCCTGATAATAAATATGAGATTCTCTTATATATTGTTTTGAGTTGTTTGAGATGCATTAAGAAAAAAGAAAACAAAAGAGGAGAAAGAAAATAGAGAAAACAAAGTGTATTTAAGATATAGAGATTAGAGAGCCAGAGAGAATTGGACATGTAGAATCAAGAGAAATGTAAGACAACGCTTATTATGTCTGTCAATAGACATCTAACTAGCCTCCATTCATAATGAATTCCTTACTCGATTACCATTCCGAATTCATTTTCAAACAACATTGTTTCTCGCATAACATCCTTAATTCTCTTCACTTTCCCTTACTTTTTTTTGCTCATATACATCAACAAACCTCCATCATAGTCTTTTTTTGAAAGTATATATATTCTAAATGCAACTTTTAAGACATCTAATATATAGTTGCAACTACTTTTGGGACATTTAATATATAATTGTAAGTTTAATTGTCTAACTAGTACTTTTATTTATGAGTAGTGTTTTTTATGAGATATTTTGTATCTTATGCAACTGTATATAGATTACAAACTAAACATGAAGTTTGAATTTTTAATAAATTTTCTATTATTAATAAAAATCTAAATAAAAGATTAATGTAATATCTATGTATTGTTAGTGTAAAGGTTTATATACAGTCAATATATTATCCACAATTCATTTTGTTACTTTTTTGAAGAGTTAATGATAATTAAAAATAAATGTGGGTGATGAATTAACGATATATAAAATTCTTATAATATTAATGCATGAATTTTTCTCGTGGTGAACTCTGAATTCATATTATATTTAGTGGCGGTCACCGATTGTTAGAATTTGATTCTTTACTAATCATAAATGATTGCACTTTTTTGACATTTAATGACAGTCGAAAATAAATTTAGTACATATCAGCAGTTTCACCAACGGTTAGTGAAATATCGCTACGAAATTAATTGTGGTGAATGTTAGTTTTGATGTTTAAGCAACCAAAGGCAAATGAGTTTGTTGAGTTGTTTCGCCGCCAACAGAGGAATTAAAAACATCCACAAATAATCCTGATTTTTGTAGTGAGCAATGCAATATATGAATGGAGCAGAAGTGCAGGACAATAATGCATGTAAAGTATAGCAACGCAGTGCCTCACCACTGTTTCAAATCCAAATACACAGTCATAACATAAACATGAACAAAAGCAAACGAAATTGAAACCTATATTATCATAGAAAGCAATGTAACACTTATTTTAATTAAAGGACATAAACGCGGAATTTTGTTGCCGGTTTCTTCTTGTGTAGTTGCTATCCATCACTTTCTTTATTTGCACGTACTCTTCAAATCCTACAAAAATACACACACGAGTTTATTATCACTCCCTGTCATTAGTTAGTCCCTCAACAAAATAACAATTGAGAAAATGATTTTCATTAAATATTAATGCAGTCTAAGTATTGTATTATTGAGTAAGGATCATCCTCGTTAATAAAGATGATGATGGAGATAAATACTTGTATTCTTTCTTTGGTGGTGGTGGAGATTTGTAATAGTATGGTGGGGGAGGAGAATGCACTGACGGAGATGGAGATGAGTACTTGTAAGGTGGTGGAGGAGAATGAAGCGCAGGAGGAGGAGACTTATACTTGTAAACAGGTGGTGGTGGAGATGGGTACTTGTATTTCCTCTTTGGTGGTGGTGGAGATTTGTAATAATATGGTGGGGGAGGAGAATGCGCAGGTGGTGGTGGTGAGCAATACTTATAAGAAGGAGGTGAATGGACAGAAGGAGGGGGTGACTTGTATTTGTAAACAGGTGGTGGCGGGGATGAGTATTTGTATGATTTCTTAGGTGGGGGTGGGGGTGGTGAATACTTGTATGGAGGAGGAGAATGAACTGGTGGCGGTGGTGAGTGATAGTAGTATGGTGGAGGAGGAGAATGAATTGGTGGAGGTGGAGATGAATAGATGGAGTTGTTAGCTGATATTTGAGATGGCAAGCTTTGAGAGATTATTGCTAATACAAGAGTGAGTGTAGTGGAGGCCATTAGGGACATCATCTTTTCCCAGCTTCACTAAGTGGGTTTTGGTACTGCCTTACTGAAGATAGTGCAACCCTTTATATAGTTTCATCTTCACTCATTTAACACCCATGAGTTATCTTTTGAGGATTAAGATTATCTGTCTTGGTTCATGTTTTATTTATTGTTCCAAATTAATGAGAAAATTTAATACATTTGAAAAAAATATATGAAAACTTAAATTAATATTTTAATATTATTTTGTGAGTTTGGTTGGTTCGGTATATAAAAACAAAAAATTAAGTGAAAGATGATCCTTGTCCCTTGTTCACCTTGCTTAAAAGTCTGAAAATATTAAAATAACTTATTGATCGTCTTTTGACTGATGCAATTCAATTGGGCTTTGTAACGCGGATGTGGATTTTATAGAGATTGCAAAGTAAAGATGAATTAATAAAAAGAATGAAGTAATAGTCTAGTTAGTTGGTAATTTGACAATGCCCATGTTTTCTACGTAAGAAGACACCAGCACATTATTTTATTATTTATCCTTTGACTCATTTTTTCCTAATAAAATGAATAAATACAAAGTCTTTATTAAATTATTGAGTTAAAAGTTGATGTACTGGTACTATAATTTTTGTTTAATTAATATAACATCTTCTATTTATATGTATTGCTTTTAGTTTAGTAATTAACATATCAAATATAAATATTATTTATACTATATATATGAAGTCCAAACATGAATTAATTACCATCATGATGTAATTTTTACTTTCCTATTTTTGCTACTCATATAATCCTAGATAACTATCATTGATAAATGCATCTCATTTTATATTAAACATCATAATAAATACAAAAAATTATAACATAAATAGATCCAATGAAAAAAATATATAATTTTGTTTTTTTTTTACTACTAAGGGTATCCCTTACCTAAAAAGGGTAAGGAACAAATCATTTTTGGATTCGTAATTGCTCATTCCAACAAATATCACTCTCAAGAATCGAACCATCGACCTTGTAGATCTAAAATGCCTTACATAATTAGACCAATGCATTGTTGGTTAATTCTATAAAATAATATATATATATATATATAATACATAATAAAAACATTCAATAACATA